>NC_141037.1:17927500-18077500 GCF_052040795.2 Danio rerio
ATATATATATATATATATATATATTATTAGTATTATTAGTATTATTACGTGTTAAACAGCACATTTGAACAGTCTAACAAACATTTTTAATGTATTTTTATTTATTTATTTAAAATGTATTATAAATAATAATTTTTTTTTTGTTTTCAGATTGTTTTACTAAAAAGTTTAAGACACAAAATTAAATCTTTCCTAAAAATGAAGTCAATAATTTTTATATTTTCCATTTTGTTTCCTTTTTAGTTTTAATGGACTATAATAACCGGTAGGAGGAATTCATCACACACACACACACACACACACACACACACACACACACACACACACACACACACACACACACACACACACACGCACACGCACAAAAACAGTTACTTTAATAAAGAATAAAAATAAATTTAGAGCACTGATAAATCTCAGCTCTTTATTGGAAACAAACATTCTGCCAAACGGTCGTCTATTGGAATAGAGCTGTTAAGCGAGCGAATTAGAGAGAAACTGACTTTTCAATACAGAATTATGTATTGCGCCTGCTGTTTCCAGGGCCATCTGCCACGGACATGAATACACTTGAGAGAAAAAGAGCGAATGAACAGCATTTGTGCAGCGCCGGCCTCTGCAGTGGCCCTGTGATAGCGCCAGGACACCTTCCCATGGGCATCAGTGGGCACAAACGCCACTCAATCATTGCTGATGTTCGCACTGAGCTTCCTGGAAGTCACCATCTGCAATACGTCATTTATTACCTGCTGTTAAACTCAGCATTATCTGCAGCGTCAACACAAGCATGCCATTGCAGAAATAGATTTGTTTCTTTTTATTTACAATTTATAGTTATATGGCGAGGCAGGATCTGTGCATTTTGTGCTAATTCTGCGAAGTATTTTGTAAAAAATAATAATAATAAATAAGTGGACTTATAGGGAATGATTTTGAGAGTATATTAACTAAAAATTAACGCAATAAAAAAAAAAAACTAAAATAATAAAATGTATTTAAGGTTTACAATGCAAACCCAATTTGTTATACAAAGTCTATCATGTAATTATTATTATGCTGAATAAACATATTTTACACACAAATGCACACACTGTAAAATATATTTGTTAATTAACACTACATATTTTGTGATTTACAAGTTTTTCATTTATTTACGGGTGTGAATTGCATTATAGGAACTTTATCTTTGCTCTGTCGACTTTTAATGTTAAAAATTCGACTTTTATTGGTATTTTAGTAGTTTGAGGTCTCATAATGGAATTCAAAAGCATAAATAAACAAGCAAAAAATAAAACATGAATCACAAAATACAAAAAACTACAGATTTACTGATTTTTTATAGTGTATGTAAATAAATATGATGGGCTTAAATTTGTGTGGAAATCTGCGGATTTCTGCACACACAGCTTCCATGTGGACCTAATATAACGGAAGTTTTTGTTTTATTCTGTGAACCTATAATGAACCTATAAAGAATACAACAAGACTCAGCAATGTGTGTGTGTGTGAGTGACTGAGAAGTAAATATATAATCCGTCTATATGTAATCAGTCTATGATTTGTTTCCAGCTGTGTGTGTGCAATCAGGAAGAAAACTGGTGTGTGCGTGCATGCGTGCGTGCGTGTGTGTGTGTGAGAGGTGAATGATGGGATTTGAAGTCCAGTTCCATGTCATGTTTGTAGTTCTCCAGGGATCTGCAACTGCTAGATCGCTGGTGATTGTGACAGATATTGCTTGAGAAGTCTTTATGACAACTTGACTTAAATACGCCACAACCTATCTCTGTCATGTTTATTACAGATATATGACAAGTTATGTTGCATTGATAAAATTAAGTTGTATATTATATAAAGTTTTTTGTTTTGGTTATGTCACTTTGTGATGACAGACCTCTCAAACAATGTCAGCTTTGCATTTAAAATGACATGCGCAAATGACACTTATTGAAAGTTGTCCGAAGCACGCATACAATCTAATTCATGTTCACTATAAGCCTTATAAACACCCCTTCAAGTAAAGTGTTACCCTATAAAATACATCTTAACATTTTCACAAACTTAACACTTAACATTCTCAAGAATTCACCTAATGAATCCAGATAATCCTGCATTTTAAGTGGTCTCTTAATAATTTAGTAATATATAATAAAACATACAATTGTCATGGCAGGATGTGCTGTCAATCGAGATTCGAAATGCAGCTTTATTATAAAATGGGATGGTCGTACAGGCAGGAGTAAACAGGAGCACATAGAACAACAGAGAAAATCCTAAATGGAATCTAGATTACAGGCTATGGTCAGGGCAGGCAGAGAACACTCAAAAACAGGATAAACAGTCCAGGGATCAAAACACAGACAGGCTGATACAGATAAACGCTTTGAAATGCACATAAACAGTAACAAGACTCAGCAATAGTATATGCATAAGAATGGTGTCTATTTAGGGAGTATGATGTGTGTGTGTGTCAGTCCAGATTGTTTACAGCCGTAGTAAGTGTTGATTGGCGCAAAGACTCATGGCAGTTGTAGTTCATGTAAATACCCGATAGCGTACAGATAAGTTGGAGTGCTCTATCATGAGTTACATGGGCACTATAGCTGATAATCATAACAATAATATATATGTATATGTAAATACAGGAAACATTGGCACTAGTTGTACTGAATGAAACACCACCGAACGACTGCTGATGTTTGCTTTGAGCCTCCTGGAAGTCGCAGTTCACAAGAGTTTATTACCTGCTTTTAAATGCAGCATATTATCCTCAACAGAAAATCTCGGTCAATGGTGCCAACGCAAGTCATTCATTGCGACGGCAGATCTGGATTTTCTTTTCTACGATGCTCGTCTTTGTTTAACAGCTCTCATGCACATAAAAGAGCGAACATCCCCAGGCACAAAAGCCTCGCTGGCTTCCTTCCTGATGTGAATGTGCTGTGCTTTTGTGTCCTGCTGTTGTTTCTGATGCCTGGATGGATGGCTCGACATCAACCGCCTACAATAGGCCGAGATCATTAGCCATTCAGTTTGCCAGCCCATCCACGCTAATTGGTGGAGAGCCGCATCTCTGTCAATGCTCATCGCCTCTGTCACAGGGCACGGCTTCAGCGTGTTATGGCAGCGGGTTGAAGAGGGCACTCGGCCAGCCCAGATGTTCATTCGGCGCCGCCACCACAACTCACTGTCACCTAGTTGAGTCAGGCAGATACTGTATAGCCTACATTGGTGGACGAGTGCCTAGGCCATTTTTGAATGATCGATTTATTGACTTAATCACATTTGTTTTTTCATTTAACCCTTGTGTACAGTTCAAATTGACTACCCTTTTATTATGTTGATGGCTGTTTTTGCCCCATTGACTTCCATTAAAATAGTTTTTGATTGCAAAGCCTTGACTGCATAGAATTATTCATTTTTAAATGGGTTCATCTGGTGGAAAGGGGTAAAAAGCCTATTTTTATTGTTCATCATCAGCTGGCAGCATTAACCCTTTAGATAGGCCTGTTCAAAAAAAAGTTATTGCTTTTTATAGAGTTCTATGGAGTAATACAGCAGTTTATATTTAGTTTGTGCATAAATACACTTACTATGTAGTATGTTTACTATATTCTAAGGGCTAAGCTGCTTTTTTGATATTCTCAGATCTGATTTTCAAAGGTCTCTCACCCAGATTTGCTTTTTTTTTGCACTACAACTGATCATCAACTGTTAAATTACAGTAAATTGTACCTATTCCCAACAGGGAAATCCACCATCAATCAAGAATGCATGATTATATGGTGTCATGGCTTTGCATTCAAAAAAATGTCACTATAATGGTAGCCGGCAGCTAGCTCTCTGCAACTCTCACATGGTCGCTCACTGAAGCTAAGCAGGGCTGCACCTGGTGAGTACCTGGATGGGAGACCACATGGGAGAGCTAGGTTGCTGCCGGAAGTGGTGTTAGTGAGGCCAGCAGGGGGTGCTCAACCTGCGGTCTGTGTGGGTCCTAATGCCCCAGTATAGTGAAGGGGATTCTATACTGTTCAGTGAGCGCTGTCTTTCAGATGAGACAATAAGCCTGACTCTGACTCTGCGGTCGTTAAAAATCACAGGATGTAGTTCGAAAAAGAGTAGGGGTTTAACCCTGGCGTCCTGGCCAAATTTGCCTACTGGCCTCTGTCCATCATGGCCTCCAAACCATCCCTATATCATAATATCATAATCCAGGTGGATGCTGCACACTGTTGGTGGATGAGGAGATTCCCCCAATGTGTAAAGCACCATGAGTGTCTAGAAAAGCGCTATATAAATGTAATTATAGTTATTATTAATAAAAGTCTATGGGGCAAAAAGAGTTATCAACATAACGAAAGGGTAGAAATTTTGCGCTTTTCTGCCATGAGTATATTGTTGAATTTTTGAAAAATTTCAAAGCATTTTCTCAAAATATGTGTTAAAATAAGATCTGTCCCTGAAAATCATTCCATTTACTGTAATACAGAGAAAGCTGTGTCCAAATTAGGACTCAAAATCGCACTAGACTTAATGAAAACATCCCCAACAGCACACAAGGGTTAAAAGATGCATGTTTGAGCTCAACAAACATTAATATGTGGGATTTTATTTGACCGATTTAATCTAAAATAAATAGTTGTAGTATAATCTAAAAGGCAATAACAACAAAACTAACAAAAAATAAATAAAAATACCAGTTTACTAAATTAAAGAGGTTAACACTAAAAGTGAAATCTCTTTATCCTTGTCGCCTTTTTTATTATATTTTTGTACTTTTTGATATTTGGCTGAGAACCCATTAAGATAATGATGAGCATGCTTTTGTGCAGTTTTTTTTCCAAATAAATAGTTATTGAAATAGCTTTTAAAATATGATCCTTTTGATAGTTTAAAAAAAAAAACCTGAAAATTAGTAAGAAGCTAATATTAATGTAATTTGTTGCATTACTTTATTAGTTTTCGGAAACCTTGTACTCATTCTTATAATTCGTTTACTTTTATTATTTCAGTTTTAATGCCTACTCAACCTTTAAAAATGTTCGCTTCAGCGCCCATAAGGGACATGATGGTGAAATAAAAAAAAATAAAAATGAGCCACTCCACAACAAATATACAGAGATGTCTCATTCACACAGCAAGATTTAAAGTGAACAGGAAGTGTTAGTCCAAATCCAAGTTTTTTTTTTTTTTTTTTTTTTGCGAGGGAATGCAAATATCTTTACGTGGGAATGTAAGCGAGTTTTTCAAGTGAACACATAGTTTTCCATCTTCATGTGCCTCCAGGGCCTCTATTGGTTTGCTCTATAGGTGCTATGACTGAGATGATTTTATAATTGTCTATCTTTGAATTATTTTTAGTTTCAGCTTTTGGAGATTATAAGCCTAACATCTCTGTCAGTTCTCATTGCACTCTTGGTTAGCTGGACGCCTCTGTCACAGAGCATCGTTTCACCTTGTTATGGCAGTGTGTTTCCTCTGGGTTGAAGAGGGCACTCGTCCAGCCCAGATGTTCATTCAGCTCCGCCACCACAACTCACTGTCACCTAGTCAGGCAACTATGGCATACATAGGAGGATGGTTACCTAGGCAACAATGCCTCTGCCTAATGGGCAGATCAGTGTGCTGGATGCTTATTTTGTGCTTTTTTTTGTGTGTCATCTGCTGCGAGTCCAGGTTGGTTTTCCAGATGGAGCTATATACTGTATGTTGCCCCGCACTTGGACTGAGAGAAGGGCAGCGGCCATTAGGTCCATTTGACTGCAGCGCCAAAAATATGCCATCCCTGGTTAACCCTTATTAAAAGAGGAACCTGCACTGATGCACATAAGCTGCCACTCAGATGCATAACAGTTGATGAACAGTGCCTATATAAGAACTTAAATGATAAAACATACAATTTTGGTGTTCATGTAAAATTTTTTTTTACTGTTAATAGTAAAATCATAAACACAGAAAGCATACTAAATATTAGGACTTTTGTTATATAGCCTACTCTTCCAGCAAATTATATTTTAGTGGGTGTCTACTCGAAATCATGGTGAAAATGTTTAATATTCAATTAAAAAAAATACATGTTATAAAAACTCAATAATCAATATAAAAGTTATGAAACTTAATAAAGTGAGGACTTTAGCTTTTAATATTATCCGCATTATATGAGAGTATACGTACAAACAACTGAATAACAGCCCGCTTTTCTGGAAAACCAGCAAACCAATTTACCAGACCTGGAAAAAATTGCTGTCTTGTTTTCTATTTTATTACCTAACTGGGAGACTTTCTTCCCCTATTACTTTGAAAGCTACAAAAAAGATTGAATTTCCTTTGGGTTTGTTGTTGTTTCTTGATTGAGTATGGAAACTTTGACAGTATTTTCAAGCTTTTTTCTCTCTCTCTCAAGCATTTGTCTAACCATACTAAATATAAAGAGCACATTATTTCACAGAAGCATAATGCTGACATTTGTCATTCAGTCCAGTACAGTTCTGCAGTCCATGCTGCCTATAAACTGACTTGCTTATGTACCTACAACTTTTATGTGGTATTTAGAGGCTGAAAAGGAAACTGAACAGATTAAAACTAGTGATTATGAGTAGCTCATGTTTGTTTTAAGGAAAACACTTTTTGAAAATACGCTCATCTTAAACAGTTGAGTTTGACCATTTTTAATCTATTCAGCTGATTTCTGAATATAGAATACCTTTAGCTTAGGTCATACCATTGAACTGGATTAGACCATAAGCATGTCCTTCAAAAATGACCAAAGCGCATTCACAATTGTTCTATTTACAGCTTGACTCTTTTGTGGATACATTGTGTAATTGACGTTAATGAAAAGTTGCTATTTTCTTGGTCGACATGGCTATATGCTTTTATGATGGCATAATAATCAAGGAACAGTACAGTTCCTACCCATATCGACCTAGATAATAGCAACTTTGAAATTCTCTCTCAGTTTTAGTACACGACGAAACTACACCCAGCAGACACACAACATCATAAGATGCTAATCTTAGGTTAGATTCAGGTCATTCTTGTCTAAGGACGATGTTATTTTGACGTCCAATAACGATGTGAAATAATGTTGATATTTGGTCATTTTTAGGTTCTGTTGGAAAGTGACCAAAGTCCAACATTGAGCCAACATCATAAACCAGCATCATATTGATGTCAAATACTGACATTTACTCGTCAGGTGTGGCAACCAAAATCCAACGTCTGATAGACATCATAGTGGTAACGTCCACACAACGTCAAGCTGTAACTTGATTAGAAGTTGATATTTGGTTGTTTTTAGGTTGCATTGGAATAACCAAAATGCAATGTCTGTCCAATGTTGGACATTGATGTCAGTCTGACATTGGGTTCTGACATCAACCCAATTTTCATTTCCAAACAAAATGCAACGTCCTACGACCTTGGGGTGCAACCTCAAACTGACTTCAAGTTGATGTCCTATGTCAAGCTTTAAATAGGTAAATTATCAAAACTCATTGGTCATTTTTGAGCGAGATGCTAATGGTCTAATCTGATTTAATGATCTAAGCTAAGCTAAGCTAAAAATGCTCAAACCATGTCCTGGAGATCGGCTGAATGGATTCAGAAATGATAAAACTGTGGAGTGTTCCTTTAACCCTTTTTAAAAGTACAGAACAATGCCGACCTTTCAATCTTGTAGAATTAATTTCTTAACGCTTAAACCAGGGGTGTCCAAACTCGGTGATGGAGGGCTGGTGTCCTGCATAATTTAGCTCCAGCTTGCTTAAACACACCTGCCAGGAAGTTTTCTGTATCTAGTAAGAGCTTGATCAGCTGGTTTAGGTGTGTTTGATTAGGGTTAAAACTAAACTCTCCTGGACACTGGCCCTCCAGGACTGAGTGTGGACATCCCTGGCTTAAACATAGTGTTGTGCATTTGAATCTACTCTATGTCAATGCACACACACACACACACACAAACACACATAAACACACAAATATATATAAACAGAAATTCTTTCTTTTCTCCACAGTTCCTCAGGGAGTGATCCAGAACGGAGCTCGAATGATGAGCCAGGGCCTCTTCCCAGGAATCCGACCCCTTCCCATCAACCCCATCGTCAGCAGGACAGCTGCTGTCAGGTCAGTCCTGTCCTTCCGCTGACTCATTACATGATTGACAGGCTTATCGGCCAATCGGAATAATGCTTGCACTGCATTGCCTTGATTCTCCTTGATGTCCGACTGCAGGTTTCCTCAGGTCATTGACAGACATCAGGCTACTCAGACTAAAGCCTTGCTCTTGCATGCATGATGTGACATAAATAATTGATCACAAACACTAAGTTTTTTTTTTAATGGCATGACCGAATACGCGGACAGACTGTCTTGCTGTGAAACATTCATAAGCTTGGGTCCTCAGGTACTGCATGCTGGCATCTGTGCACTGCAAAACCCTAGACCTACAGTACAGCATGACTCCTCAACTAAGTACTAATGGGTTCAAAGTTTAGCCTGGTCACAAAGTGAAGCAATACATGCTTTGCAGAAACATAAACAATAACCTGTTAAAATAGTGTGTGTGTTCGTGGTTACAGACCCTTATATAACATTTCAAGGTGATGTTTTATCCCATATAACATATACATTTTAGCAAGTTTTTAGTGACAGTTTTCACGCAATTCGAATGTTATAATTCAATTGAATGGCTGTTTTCAGTGGATATCAGTTGATAGATATGGGCCAGTAGGGGCCTTCTGCGCTTACTGGTAGGCTCAGAAGGCTGTTATCATCTATTCACATGGTTAATCAGCTATACTAATAGAGAAGACTCCAGATACAGATCTGTTTTTACATTAGTGTGACGGTTGGGTTTAGGGTTGGGGTAGATGTTAAAGAAATACAATAAATGGGAAAACACTTGTAAACTTCAAGCCGCAGTTGTATGCGATCTATAGCTGAATAACCAATGATTATGCACCTTCAATCGAGTGATAACATTCAAATTGGCAGTAGTTTTTTTCTCTCTCTTTTTAGTTTTTCATTCTGTATAGTTTTTTATGACACTCCCCACTCGTTTAGGACAAGAGGATTTTATTTACAGTTTATTACATTTATTTTATTGTGAGTAATAAAAATTGGGGTTTTAGTTGCACTTACCTATAATAACCTTTTATTTATTTTTTTACTTAAAAAATTTGTTAATATTAATAACATATATTAACATATAAATATTCAGTAAAAATGGCAATTTATTATATGTCAAACAGTGTGCGAAATATACACTGACGATCAGGGGGGGTCAACTTTTTTCATTAAGTTTGTGTAAAACATTCTTCAGTCATTTATGCATTTATTTTTAATTACAAACAACTATTTTACGAGAAAACAAAGTCTTGTGAGCACAATGTCTGTCAGTGCTCTAGATCATCTAATTTCAGATCTTTTCCTAGAGTAGACTGATGGGCACGATTATGCTTTCACAATGGTTTTAGAGGTGGTCAATGTATATTTATATTATCTATTATTTTAATTCATAACATTGTGAAATAATTCTCAGTATTAAAGGACTGACCCCCCCCCCCCCCCATACAACTTGTTGTGACGTCCTTCAGGAGGGATCAAGCATTAATTAGGGAGGTCAATCCCTACCAAACCTCCCTGTAATTCGCACCCTGATTTAACATAGAAATATATGTATATAAAAGTGTGTTTATTAATTTATTTTTCTATATGTCCTACATGATATCCGATTGATTCCTGGTGAAATACTTTTTTCTGTCCTTAAGATTATTGTAGTAGCTTAAAACAAATGCCTGACCTGATAATTTTGTCAGATTAGCTCATTTATGATTAGAACATTCAATTTTACTGCGCGCACACACACACACACACACACACACACTTGAATATGTGTTTTATGAGACTCTCCATAGACGTAATGTATTTTATACTGTAAAAGCCATACCCTTACCCAAAAGCCAATCCTCACTTCAAAATGTAAATGTCAAAATACCATATTAAGTATGGATTTTAAGCATTTTCAATTATGACGACACAAGGAATGTCCTTGTAAACCACCCTGTAATGCCTAGGTAATACCCATGTCATTATAGAGTTTTGCATCTTTGTAAACCAATTAAACCAGAACACACACTCACAGTCTCTCAGATGCTGTATGATGTCCATATCGTGATTTGACAGGCTGCAGTTCAGTCCACAGGGTAAAACACCCTCTTCGCCTCTTTAAAATGAGTGACACTGCATTTAAGCATTAATTATTGAAGCCGTTTCTTTAGCCTGCTGTGCTGTGGCTATAATTTATGAGTCATAAATGCACATATGAGGCAGGAAGGGGAAAAGCTCTTAGGATTATTTTTCGAAGCACAGAGGGAGTTTTAGCATTTCTGCAAAGCGCGGCAGGATCTTCTTTGTCACTCAGAGCCGCTGCTGTATAAACTGTGACCAGAAGCACAAAACAAGCATCATTGAAAAGACACTTCATTACTGTTTCCGAGGACAAGAGGCTTAAATGCAGCAAAACTGTCTTTATTTGCCATTTATTTCCTCATATTATTTTACCAGAAAGTGGAGAGTTTCATAATCCACCAATTAATTTGCTTTTTAACGATGGTTGTTGGCCTGCTGAAGAGGTGCTTCAAAGCTCAAGTGTGTTTCAGAGACAAATGTTTAATTTTTTAATTTTTATTTTTTTTTACATTTTAGGATGAGGTGCTTGCAAGTGTGCATGTAGGCTGCGGTGTTTACCAATACACAACAAATTTAAGAACAAATGTGTTTGCAGTTATACCATATTATCCTATATTTAGGTGTTTGTGTCATATCCAGTGTTTTAAAAGGCACCTATGCATAAAATCAACTTTTGTAAGCTGTTTGGACAGAACTTTGTGTAGGTATAGTGTGTCCACTGTCAAATTGGAGTGATATAAACCCAACAAGTCTCTCTTTAAAATTTCCTGATGTTTAAATAGGATCCAAACCCCAGTGATTTTGAGGCTCACCGCAACATAGGAGTGCAGTGTTCCCTGTCCACTGAATTGATTGACAGGCCACCCACTTCGAAATTTATCATTTGATTGAAAGGGCGTTATCAGTGGTTATCAGCTGATAGATATGGGCAAGTAGGGGCCTTCTGCGCCTACTCAGAAGGCTGTTATCATGCATCCACATGGTTAGTCAGCTATAGTAATAGAGAAGACTCCAGATACAGATCTGTTTTTACATTATAGGGACGGTTGGGTTTAGGGTTAAGGTAGACCTTTATGAAATACACTTAATGGGACATTTAATAAAAAAATATAAATAATTCTAAATAATTCAACTTTCAGCTGCAACTATATGTGATCTATAGCTGATTAACCATGTGGATGGATGATAACAGCCTTCTAAAGCCTACCAGTAGGTGCAAAAGGCCCCTACTGACCCATATCTATCCCCTGATAGCCATTGATAAGGTCCATTCAATCGAGTAATAACATTTGAATCGATTGGGCAGGCACCATGTTTCTATAATAACTTGCATACACATGTCCACATAATTTTTTAATTTTAATATTTTATAGTTTTAAATAAAAACATTAAATAATCTGTTCAAACTCTCTGATTTTTATAAGTTTTATAATGTTTTTAAACGTTTTCAAAACAGCATGTTCGTATTAAAGAGTAAAATCACTAATTCTTAACTAATATCATTACCACGGTCGCATGGTGTCAGTAAATTCAAAATGAATGACTTTCTCATATAAAAAATAAATAATTTTTGGTTAAAAATGATAAAACTACAATTCTGGAGTATCAAGTTACAGTCAGGGCTACTGAAAATTTTGCTGTAATATCACAGGAATAAATTATCCAGCATATATTTTACACAGCGGATGCCCTTCCAGCCGTAGCTCATACACTCATACACACTTATCCACACACATACACTATGGCCATTTTAGCTTACCCAATTCACCTGTACCACATGTCTTTGGACTGTGGGGGAAATTGGAGCACCCGGAGGAAACCCACACGAACACGGGGAGAACAAGCAAACTCCTAAAACATGCTAAAACCCGCGACCTTCTTGCTGTGAGGTGACAGTGCTAACCACCGAGCCACTGTGTTACCAACATTTAAATTAATGCAAATTTTATACTTGTTATTTTATTATATATTTTTTTATTTCTATTTATTTCTAAAATATGACCCTGACAGTTTTTATAGATTTACCCACTTTATAAAATAACAAACCGAACAAATGTATTCATCTGTTCCAGAGGTTATTGCCATCTGTGCGAGGAAAAAAAAAAGAAGCAAACCATCCATCCAGAGTGTCCATATTACACATATTATTATAATTAATTACCATAGTAGCATAATTACAAGCAGCTCCACGAAATAATTACACAGTAAATTCATGTAGTTCATTTGTTTCACTGAGCAGTCGCGGAGCACAACAGGAACCGCATGTGCACTAATGCGTCTCTCTTCTGTTCACAGGTCAGTACTGGGATACAGAATCACCAGTGACACTGAACCAACCCAAAACTCTCCACTGGCCACCAGCGACCCCAAGGAGGACCACACCTACAGTTTCGCCAAATCTTCCGGCTCGGATGCTGAAGAGGAGGCACAGTGTGATGGAAGTGAGCTCAACTTCCACACTAATGAGACCGGCAGCGATGCGGAGGACGACGATAAGAGTAAAATCAAGAAGGAGCCCAAGGAGTGGTCAGTGGACGCCCTCGCTCTGGCCCAGCACAAGAAACGGCAACTTTTGACAAAAGTCAAACAGAGAGTGGCCAGTGACACTCTTCCTCTAAAAAAGAGGCGCACGGAGAAGCCTCCGGAAAGTGACGACGAGGAGATGAAAGAGGCCGCCGGATCCCTGCTTCATTTGGCAGGAGTCCGGGCCTGTTTGAACAATATCACCAACCGGACGGCAAAGGGGCAGAAAGAGCAAAAATAATGAACAGACTATTGTAAAGAGGAAAAAAAAAACATCACTTTGAATAGAATTTACTATTTTTTTCCAGGACATCAGGTGAATTCTACTGATTTGTGGCAATATCAACAATCACTTTGTTTTCCTATCTTTATAGGTGACATTTTACTGAGGGTTCCTTGTTTTACTTTGCTAATTTTATTGTGTTGTCGTTTTTCTTTTCTTTTTAATCTACGGAGATTGAAGCCATAGCCTTCCCCTTTTTAGGAAATTACTTCATTCGAATAAGACGACAAAAAAGTGATAGCAAAATTTGCTATGCTCCCCTCTGTCATAGACAGCAAAACCACTAAAAGTTCTGCAGCTTCTTCCTAAATTTGTGGTGCAGATTGACAGAGTAGTTCTCAAGGCAGGATGAGAAATTTTCACACATCAGACATGCTATGACAGCAGTCAAAATAGTTAGTCTAATAGCCGTAGAAGTAGTTCACTTCAAGAAATAAACAGTTTGTCAACACTTTACAATAAGGTTGTATTAGTTAATGTTATTAACTGCATTCAATAACGTGAACAAACAATGAACAATACATTTATTACAGTGTTTGTTTAAGTTAATTATTGTTAGTTAATCAAAATACAGTCATTCATTGTTACCTCATGGTGCATTAATTAATGTTAACAAGCAATTGAATGTTAATAATGCTTTAGTAAATGTTGAACTATAATTAATAAATGCTTAAAAGCTGTGGTCCTCAACCTTTTTATCACTGCGAACCCATCAACGCTTGACAATTTTACTGCAGACTGGGGTGGGGCGGTGGGGGTTTGGTTTGTAGGTTGCCAGGCGATCATTTAACGTTTTCTCAGAGCATGACATGCTGACAAAACATTGCTGTCACTCTGATAAAAGTTTTAAGGAAAACAATACAAAGCACTGCAGATTTTAGGTGTTCTGTGTTTGTCTGAGATAATTAGTCTAGCAAAACGTGCATATTCCATTGAAAGCATGAAGCTGATCGGTCAGTTCTTATCACGTTACTCTTGAACGCAGTGTGCTCGCGAGATTCATTCTACTGAGTGCGTCTGAAAGGTGCAAGCATGTCGCACCTCTATTGGAAACAACGAAATTGTGCAAACTTTAGAAAACATGCGATATGCAAACGACCCCTAAATGGCTGACATCATTTGCAATCTCCATCGTTTGATCTTCTTACACAGCCATGGTGGATTCACCTGATTTTTTGACAAATGGGTTGCAGCCCTGCTGAAAAGTCCAGCTTAAACCAGCCTAGGATGGTTGGCTGGTTTCACCTGGTCGACCAGCCTGGTTTTGGAGGGGTTTTGGCCATTTCCAGGCTGGTTTCCGCCATTTCAAGCCTGGTCTTAGATGGTCAGGCTGGGAGATGACAAGCTAAAACCAGCTTGACCAGCCTAGCCAGGCTGGGAGCCCAGCCAAAACCAGCTATGTCCAGCTTAAACCAGGCTGGTCAAGTTTGTTTTAGCTGGTCATTTTCCAGCCTGATCAGCTAAAACCAAGCTGTAAATGGCTGAAAACCAGCCTGGAAATGGCTCAAACCCCTCTAAAACCAGGCTGGTTGACCAGCTAAAACCAGCCAACTATCCTAGGATGGTTTAAGCTGGATTTTTTAGCAGGGGGATCCATTCCTTGGCCGTCAATGGGCCTTTTTCCCTTAGCAAAGAAAATTTCCAAAGATGTCTGTTTCCTAATCATTCTACTTCTTGTGGGTTAAATTTGGGCGCTCAAGTGACCAAGATGTAACCGAGAGAATACGTGCATTTTTCAAAATAGAAGACTTTTCAAAATCTTTCAGACTCAGCTAATAAATAAAACAGAAATAATTAATGACTTCTTGTACGGACCAGTACCAACTGATCTATGGATTGGTATCGGTTGAGGACCACTGCTTTACAGGTATTGTTTATAATTAGTTCATAAATAAATTAGCTAATGCCGAGTTCAGACTGCATGATTTTAGCCCTGATTTTGACTCGACTATGGCCAACAGGTTTTGAGAAATCATCGACAAATGTCTGCAATCACAGGCAAATTGGTGCTCGTTCACTTGAGTAGCAATCACACAGTGTGAACTATCAAAGACGCGATCTGATAGAATGTTGGGCATGCTAAATATCTGGAGTTGTCAGTGATTCAAAATCATGTCGTATGAAATGTGTTTTGATTAAAAATAACATCAGTGATTACCTACAGCCAATTAGAGAGCAGCATCCAATAGTATGGGTATCTGCAGGCCAGCGGAAGGTTGTGGGGGAAGTTCAAAAGGCTTTTTTTAGTCTATTTGGACCCAAGAAATGTAAGAAAAACTCGTGTAAATTTGACAGGAGCACTTGAGTCTGTTTGACGTGTTATCTGAGCAATATCACAACTGGGTCAAAAAAAAAAAAGTTTTTTTATTATGTAGTTAATAACAAAAGATGTACTACATGACCTTACGTTGTTTTCATGTCACTTCTCGCGTGTGTTTGGTTAGGTTGTTAGACATAGTTTGCAGATCGAGACTAAAGTTGTCAGCGATTCTTCCTATTTCAAAGTCATGCAGTGTGAAACCCCCTGTCGCCGATCAAACCTACAGTGTAGGAGGGATCTACTGTGCAGTGAGGGATCTAAATTGTGCAGTCTGAACTCTGCATAATGTTAACTAATGAAACCTTATTTTAAAGTGTGACCAAAGGTTTGAAGTTGATGGTCCTAGAAAACAGGGCATATGTAAAAAGAATCTGTATTACTGTTGGCCTCAATCAAAACTCCCTTCATTCTAGGCACATTTTTCTCTTAAAGATGCACAATACACAATCCTCCAGCCTAAGGTGATGTTTTTGTATGTTAACATTTTGGGACAAATATAATGCAGTTTAATGGAAAAATATGTGGTGTCATTGACAGTTCAACAGATGCCGAGTGGCATGTGTGAACATTCTGCGTTTTATGGTACGTTTACATGACAATAATTTAGTCAAAAACTGGAATGTTTTCCTTTGCATTGGAAAAAAGATTCAGGTTTACACGATAACATTTTCAAAGCGACCCACATTTACATAAATCCACAAAAACGGCCCAAACACACTATTACATTTGACCGGCAAGTATTTGGCACTGTCCTCTTGTTAGTAAACAGTTCCTGTAGTGAAGCGATGATATGTCTGTGGCCACTCGTTGGTGTGTATGTAGAATTTGGCGTGTGTAGCCTATATGATTGGTTGTTATGTGACGTAAATACACACTTTGCTCATGAAGCATTAGCAAACAGTTAAGAAACAGCAGCACCACCATGTATTCCACCTTTGTTGTGTGTGTTTGTTTATGTTTGCGGTTAATCGGCACATCTCTAAGCATGTACTATGCACATGCATGACGTCATCGTTTTCACAGATTCTCGTTTTGTGCATTTACATGGATGCAACAAAAGTGGCATTTTTCAAAACTTTTTTAAATCTAAAATTGAGGAATTTTCAGTCCCAATTTTGCCATTGTAGTGTAAATGAATGGGGAAATGCATAAAAATGTTGGGTTTTTGCTGAAAATGTTATCGTGTAAACGGCCCTTCACTGACAAATTTTAAAGATCTCATCCAGCCTGCAACACTCTTCAAGGTGTGGTCACATTTATGAAATTTTATCTACAAAAACTCTCTGTAGTTTTGAGATGTTTAAAGTTCAGCTAACACAGAGGGCACTTTCATACTAGGCAGCTGATCAGTTGGTCCGTGTGGCAAATTCACATGACCTTAAGTAAATACAAGCGATATCTGCATGGTGCTACTTTTTGTCTTTCCCTTTTGCTAAGTCCAATCAAAAGCAACAGTTGGGTTCTGACCAACGCTATCTCACAAAAATTCGTAACTTTTTGATTTAGAGGCTAAAGACTTATATAGATTTATACTTCTGCCTTAGCGCAGTCGCATAGCCCACGCTGTGGCTGACACCAACGCTGGCACACACCTATCAAAAAATTGGCTGGCTTGGTAGCTGTGACCACTGTGGGTGGGACCAAGAGCCACGCAAATCCATTTAAGTGAGTGTTTATCAGTGTAGAGACACATGAAGTAGTTCTAGATGGAAACTGTTGTTTTGTGTTTATCTTGTGATTAAAGCTGTTGGTTCCTGTCTCAGAAGGAGCGAGTTTTAGCTACTTGTACATTGAGGTAGCATTCAGAAAAACAAAACACAGGCAAAGAAACATGGCACAGAGGAACTGCCAGTGTTTTGGAACTATTATTGCAGATCAACACAAAAGGCATGCAGAAGTATAAATGCATGACTACGCGCAAGGCAGGCATCGTTGATCATGCCGATCACTTGATGCAGAAGTATAAATCAGCCTTTATTCATATGAACTTGTACGATCTCGTATAATTTAGTACAATATGCTAATCTGGTTGGGTTTTGGGGTGGGGTTGGGTGCCATGTCTCCTTTTTAACATCGTACATTTACGAATTCATATGAATTACCCATGAAACTGACAAAATGTAAAATAGTTACGTTTTTCTCAAGAGATAAGGCTGGTTCTGACAATTAAAAAACTTTCTACACAGGGAAATTGATTTTTAACAGTAGCCCATAAGCCTTGTTCACCTGGATGACACTAAACAATAATGTTTAGTAGTGCAATTTGTGCAGAAAAACCACATTACCCTAGATGCATTTTTCCCCAATCAGAGTGACAGACAGCAAACTGTACACATACATCTTTAGCTCCACCTTCTCCAATAAAGCACTGCGGATGATTTAATGTCATCATGCAATGAAAATACTTAATTATTTGTATGATTAGGCAATAAACCTGAAATGTATAACGATCATACAGTCACAAACAACCATTTTAAATGTGAAAGTGTCATATTTCTTATTTTTGTGTCATTCACAATGTTTCATGTGATTGTAGTCCAGTTTTTGTCAAATATTCATGTACTTTTTTGTGCCTGAAATCAAAGATTATAACGTGACTCTCTTTTAACTTAAAATGCTTCAACAAAACCTTTTTTTAAATGCCTTCAGGGCATAAATGGGAAAATACTTCCAGAACCAGTGTTGCCAAAATATGGACATGCACTCGATTGGAATTATTAACCTTTCTTAGAGTTTTTCGATAAATGTGACCACACCTTTAGCGATAATTATAGGTTATAGTAATCTCTGGTAATTATAAGATGTTTCAGAAGCACAGGGCAGTGCCAAAGACAATCCTCAAGCAGTTTCTGTGATGTCACATCCTCTAGATGCTCTGGCTGTTTTGAGAGTCCAGCAGCATCGTGCGGAAAACACTCATGTCTGTTGTTGTCGTTTGGCTCGTATAAATCATAACTCAACTGAGATGAGAGTAAAGCCATAAGCCTTTGTCAAAGTGCTTTTTGGAGGCAAAAGTGATAAGTCTTTCAAAACTGCCCACAGTTTTATTTTATTATTTATTTCGTAAGCAATCAAAATGAGTGATATTCTCCAAGATGGTGATATTTCTTCTTCGGCACAATGAAAATGAAAACTCTGAGCTAATGCTACAATACCTGCCAATTGTGTTTTAAAAAGCAGAATCAATGACTGTGGAGTTGTTTTGTGTTTGTTTGTTTGTTTGTTTGTTTGCGTTTTTATCTCTCTTTTTTTCATTTGAAACCCTCGTGATGTAATAAGCAATTTCATCCAGTCAGGATAAACACTGTATAAAAGTAACACTAGACCATTTTCCTTTCTTAATTTAAGCAATGTAGCCAGCAGGATTTTTCCAAATCGTGTTGCATGGGTTCTGTAAAGAAAAAGGTTGTTTTTTTTTAAAAAAAGAAAAAGAAATGAAAAAAAAATAATCAAAATTCATGTAAGGTAAATAATGTATTTAGCATGGAGCATGAATTATTTTCATATAAATATAGATCCTAGAGAACTAAGGCACCGCCTCTAATTTCTATGCCAATAGGTCTAGTCTCTCTTTTTTAATTTGTTTTTTTCGTTTTTGTCAGATTTGATTTGGATTTGTTGTCCTCATCACCTTTGTGTTGAAGCAGGCATCTAAACAATTACCTTCTTCAGGGACAAACACTGACTGTTGGGAAACTCTCTCTGCAATACGAGGACTCGGGCTCTGGCTGTGCTACTGGCCGGCCTTCTCAACGAATCCCCGCTGCGTCAATGTCTGTGTCGTCTTGGAGAAGTTCGTAGTGAGTGTCGGTCCCCTGCTCCTTCCAGCTTCATGCCTGCTCTTCTTCCATGTGTAATCCGGAAGTGCGTGTCAGTGGTTTATTCAGGGTCTTCCATATTTTGTTCTGCGAGACTTTGGATCAGTTCGTTTTTTTTTTATTTTTACATGTAGCTCTGTTCAGGAGTCATCAGTATTGATTCAGTTCTCGGTACAGGCAGTCAGATGGGCGTTTACGCCTCCACATATATATTTAAGCACTTAAAGACAATACTAAAAAACGAAACCGTGAGCTCAGTGCAAACGCGAGTGTATATATTTCCACGACCTCACCGAATTGCACTTTTATTGTTTTAACGTATACGGATTCAGTGCCAAAGCCTGTAACGACTCTATACACATGCATACTTGATATGTCGGTCATAAGTTGTAGCATTTCTGTCAGATACCCATGTATTAGATATTCTCAGTCATATTTGCATTGCTGTGTTTCATAAGTCACACTGCCTTCCCTGTTCATCAGATGATAACGATGATGGTTTGACCCAATGTTATACGTAGCGTGTTGAATGTTATATCTGACCCACGAGTGTTAATGTGATGTCTCCAGTTGGCATGCCTTGACGTTTCCTTCCCACATTTACATGGTTGTAACCTCATCTGCTGGTCTTTCTTGACATCTGCCATATCACTTTTACGTTCATTGTGCTTCAGACTGGGAAACCAGTAGCAGAGAGAGCTATGAGTCCTTTATACACTGCCTTCTTTCAGTGACAACACTCACTACGTAACTTTTCCTTTCTATAGTTCTTTCTAAGGAACCTGAAACACGTTGAAAAGCATAAAGAAGAGCCAGCCAAAAACGTTAATAGTAGGAGACAAAGTGTAGTTTTTTTTTTTTTGGTTCCCCCATTGTGTTTTTTGTTGTTGGACGTTTCATTGAAAGGTTCCTGTTAACTGCCATTTTGTTTAGTGTTTGAGTTGTTCAAGATGGAAGTAACTTTTTGGTCTGATGGCATGTGCACCCTGCTAATATGTCGATATAGAGGCGTAATTGCACTCTGTATTTCCTTTGACTTGTAATCATATTGCCAAAGACAACAATTTTATCGATTCATGTAAATACCACTTTGTCCATTGCTACGACAAATTCAATTTCTTTTTGTTTCATTTTATTTCCCCCTCCAATCCTACCATCAAGTTTCTGTGATGTATTGTCTTCCAGTTGCAATAAAAAAAGTTGCAAAGATGATCCTTGACTAGCATGATGGTTTATTGATAAAAATAATCAGATCTTAAAGGCACAGTTTGTAATAACATTCCATAGAATTATAGTTAAAATCGACATCTGACATTAATTGATATAATGCCATTGACAAGCTACAGTATTTTTTGGGGGGTTGGTTGCGGGGGTTCCACAAAGGGCATATTTATTTTTATAATATTTTTGTGAACTGGCAAGATTCTGTGAATTTTGTAGTAATTTCCTAAAGGGCTATGATGAAAATCATCTTTTGGAAGCTGTTTAGACAGAACTGTGTGTAGGTACAGTCATATTGGGGTGATATAAAGACAATAAATTCCTGACGTTAAAATAGGATACAAATCTCTCCCATTTTGAGGCCCACAGGTTTACATGTCTCCATAGTAATGCATATAATCATATCAAAGAGACAGAACGTACACATAGCAACCAGGATTAAAAGATCTGTTCAGCTCTCTGTGATCATCAAATGTGATGTGATGTTACAGCGATTTTACCGTCTTTATCACCACAGCCATTAGTCAGTACAATTATAAAAGAAGACGCTTCAATCCTGATGTATGGATAATAAATCAGGTTTATTTTGTACATAAACTTCAAGGATATCCATACAGCAGTCTATATTAATGTTTATCCTGTCACATTTGCTGTGCAAAACAGTAAAAAGTTAATCACGCTCACTTTACGTGTACATGAACTTTGTAATGACATTGTGTGTGACTCATCATTGCAGAAAGGCTTGAAATAACTCCTCAACAAACACATCAAATAATTATTTGGAAAGTTCTTACTGTGGTATTTCTCACAAATGTTACATGAGATCTGCTTCCCTCATGTCTGTCACTGTGCCGTTTATCTAAGGCAGCCAAGGCAGAGATTGAGGCACACTGACAGGCACCTGGGAATGGTGGGTGGGGGGAACTAGCATTAAAGGCACAGGCAGCCTTTACAGACACATCCTGTAGACACAAAAGACTTATCTTAAATCTTGAAAAAGGGCTAAAATAGATGCCCTTTAATGCAACCATAGATTTATTTTAGCTTAGCTTAAAATAGATCATTGAAAGAGTTTTGATAATTTTCCTTTTTAAAGCTAGACTCTTCTGTAATTACATTGAATTTTGAAAATGTTCTAGGTTGTCATATAGGAATTATACTCTCATTCCAGCGTAATAATCAAGGAAATTTGCTGCCATATCATGGTTGCAGCAGGCACTTGTCAATAAGCTCAATGAGCTAATCTATTATTTTGGCTAAGATAAGCTTAAAGTGCTCCTGCCAGACCCGAAGATCGGCTGAATGGATTAAAAGTTGTAAAACTCAACTGTTTAAAAAGTAGCAAGGTAGTGGCGCAGTAGGTAGTGCTGTCGCCTCACAGCAAGAAGGTCGCTGGTTCGAAGTTGGTGTTTCTGTGTGGAGTTTGCATGTTCTCCCTGCATTCTGGTTTCCCCCACAGTCCAAAGACATGTGGTACAGGTGAGTTGGGTAGGCTAAATTGTCCGTAGTGTATGAGTGTGTGTGTGAATGTGTGTGTGGATGTTTCCCAGAGATGGGTTGCAGCTGGAAGGGCATCTGCAGCATAAAATCTTGCTGGATAAGTTGGCGGTTCATTCCGCTGTGGCGACCCCGGATCAAAAAAGGGACTAAGCCGACAAGAAAATGAAAATATTCACAGTTTCAGAGTGGCCTATATTAGGCTAAATAACTTTCTGTTAATGGCAATCCATATCGCGCCCGTCAGTTTCACTATTATTATTTTAATAAACTACTTTGCCCACAATGAGCCAGGCTTTACACTTTATATTAACAGAAACAAAGAGTCTTGGAGAAAGTTTTTCGTATTGTCATGAACGCAACACGCAGATTGATTGTGAATGAACGGAGAATGATGGAAAAGTGGAAAAGTGTTCATTAACTACCTGCTGTAAGGTTTTTTGGTGAACCATAAATGGTTTCTCTACAGCACTGCAGCAACCCACTTTTGGAACCTTTATTTTAAAGAGTGTTTATGAATGCAACAAACATGAAATCTGCGCACTGCGAGAGTTTGATGTCTGCTGTCTCTATCAGCATGAACTTATAATTTATAAATGCCATTTAAAGGCTCTGATGGAGTCTGTGGCCTACGCTTAATCAAAGAGTGAGCATTTGGAAATCACAACTGCCTCCCTGCACCCTGTCACCACACCCATGCTCGCCTGTGTTGCTATGCAACTGCACGGAAAGAGAGATGGAAAATGTACAAGAAAGCTTGTTGCCAGACACAGACATGACGAGTTCATCTATTTTGCAAGGGTTACACACAGGTTACTGGAGCTGAGGTAACATGTGCTTCACTTTACAGCAATGAAGCGTGAGGAAAATTTGATTTAAAAAAAGCAAAACTAAACACCAAACAATTGCCATTATTCAGTTTTGTTTTTTTGTAGAGTTTAGCACACTTGTGACCTCGTCGTACAATCTCTACAAACATCACAGTGGCAGTCAAAAGGCTGTTTCATTTACTCTTAGCGTTCTTCTAAAATCTCCCATGAGAGGTGGCGCGCAGCCCCAAAAACACACTTCCAAAAGACATATTGCATGTGTTTGTTGCCAAGGAAACAAAGCGAGGTGGCTTTCATTCCAGCACATCCGGAGTTTTTTTTTTTTGGCAGCATGCTACATGAAAAACTACATTGAGGTTTAGAGCATTGTTGCATCTGGAGAGCTGCTGTTCCCTTTACAGTGGTGGACCAATGACACAAATTAAGTTGCTTCAGTAAAAGTACAGATAAAAAAAAAAATACTTATAAAGAACACCTTTTCAATTACAGAATTTTTATGAGTAGATCACTTGGATACGTTGGATAAGTTGACCAAGATTTAAAAACGGAACTTGCTCTTACCAGACAATTTGAGTCATTGAATTATTTAAGGTGCTGTATGTAAGTTTTTGACTTTTCTAAAGCATAAAAATACTTTAATATGTTTCCAGATATTTAAGAAACATGCCAAGTGAACATTCTTGTTTATCTGAATAACTATGCTGAAGTCGAATATTCTGCCTTGAAAATGGGTGTCCATGCAAGAATGTCTGTCTTTGTTTTGGTAATTTTAATCTGCCCAATGCCAGTTTATCCAATCATATTTCAGTACCCCGGGTTGCCCTGATAGAAAACAGCATATTTCATCCATTCATTTAGAAAGGCTCTCAAAATGCTTCCTGCGGTGAATTGTAGCAAACTCCGAAATAAGATGCAGATTCAAAGTTCCTCATGAGGTTATTGATTAGCAAATAAAATAAATATAATGGCCGTAACATTAGGTGAGCAGGTTACATTGTAACCCTGTTTCCTAACAACACGCTACTTAATAAGAATTGCAGTGATAAGAAATTTGGTTGTTTGTACCAGAGGAAACATGACAGAAATTTAAATACAGCCATTCAGAAGCACAGAATATGCCCTCACTAACGAAATGGTAAGGTTTATGAACTAATTAATACACATTAAACCTCTTTAACATCATTAAATGCACATGCTGAATCCCTATGTGTTGGTTTTGGGTCACAGATCTTAAGTTAAATTTTGAAAGGTTTATTTTATAGGTGAACTATCTGCTGCTGCTTTCAGTAGTATGACAATAAATGTCATGCAAAATGGCATTCAAACTCACATTATTAGCATTTAACACTGAATAAAGCACATGAGGTCTACCTGAGTTGATCATTGTCAGTTTTCTTATGTTCTTCTGTAAAAAATAGAAGCCGTTTCGGATATATATACAAAATAGATACAATAGATATATATATATGTAGATAGATATATATACAAAAACAGACATTCCAACAACGAGTGCGTAATTTCTAATGAGAAAAACTGACTTCAGCATTGTTTTTCAGATAAACAAGTATGTTCACTCTGCATGTTTCTTAAGTATCTGCACATATATGGTATTTTTATGCTTGGAAAGTCTAATACTTACATGTGGCATTTGTGTGTATATGTACAGCATAGTGTATGATGAGCCCAATATGTCTCTGAGCAGGTTTCTCCTATTCAAAATGAAATGCGAGGGATTAGCTAAAAAGTAAAATATATTTTGTTTTGGAATGTAGTTAAGGAAAAGCAAAATTAATCAGAAAAAGTACAGACACTCAAAATTTACTTACTGTAAGTACAGTATTGAAGTAAAAAGAAAAATACTTAGTTGTTGTCCACCAATGCCCTTTGATCATTGTCTAAAGAGGTTTGTTTGAGTTTGCACTTCCCACCTGCAACTACTTCAATATTTATTCTTGTTTCCAAGGTAGCAGGAAACGGAGGCGCTCATTGGCAGCGCGAATCAATAAGTGCACGCTCTTTGATGGAATGCACCGCGAGATAATAACCATTCAAATCTGCCATGCGGTGCCTTCAATTTGCCGGTCCTTGTAAGTCAGACACAAATATGGCAGTATTACAGCAAATCTGTGGCATTAAGAGAAGAATGTTTGAATACATTTGCAAGTCCATACATCTTGCCTTAATCTGCCTGATTTGCATGGGGGCACAGTCGAGGGATTTGAGGAGAAATTGGAATCTGTGATACGGCGGCTGCTGAATCGTGCCAGGACTTCATCAATGAGGGCATGTGTTTCTACACAGTCTACATGGTCCCTCGGTGAAATCGCCAGGCTCTGAGGTGTTAGATATGCTGCTGTCTTTTTTATTGATGTCTAATGAGAGCACAAAACTGGTTACGTGACCCAAGGTGACTCATAAACATCATCTGTATTGTATGTCCATTAAGCTAAATTTGCAGTGCTTATACATGGCAGTGAAAGAATGACCTATTATACTTATTATACTTGAATGATACTTTTAAATAATTATTTTGTTATTCAGCATCAGATCCACGATATTTAATTGTGACACAAAATGGGACTTCAATAAACTGATTATTTGTCTTGCCAAAATGCTATTGTAGCTTTACTTCTTAAGTAATTTGATCTTGTTAGATGAATGTTTGAAAAACTTTTATGAAAAAATGAAAAATAAAATAAAATTTAATTAAGGAATAATATACATTACCCAATGGTTCAGATGATGGCAGCAACTCAATGCATTTAGGCATATCCAGTAGACATGGTCAAGATGATCTGCTGCATTTCAAACCGAGCATCAGAATGGGAATGAAAGGTGATATAAGTGACTTTGAACGTGGCATGGTAGTTGGTGAAAGACGGGCTGGTCTGAGTATTTTTAGAAAATGGAGACCTCCTGGGATTTTCATGTACAACCATCTCGAGGGTTTACAGAGAATGGTTCAAAAAAGAATAAATATCCAGTGAGTGGCAGTTATGTGGGCGCAAATGCCTTGGTAATGCCAGAGGTCAGAGGGTAATGGCCAGACTGGTTCAAGCTGATAGAAAGACAACAGTAGCTCAAATAACCACTCGTTACAACCAATGTATGCAAAAGAGCATCTATGAATGCACAACATGTCCAACCTTGAGGTGGATGGGCTAAAGCAGCAGAAGACCACACCGGGTGCCAGTCTTGTCAGCTAAGAACAGGAAACTGAGGCTACAATTCACACAGGCTCACTAAAATTGGACAATAGAAGATTGGAAAAAACACTGCCTGGGCTTATGTCTCGATTTCTGCTGCGTCATTCTGATAGGTTCAAAATTTGGCGTCAACAACATGAAAGCATGGATCCATCCTGCCTTGTATCAACGGTTCAGGCTGGTTGTGGTGGTGTAATGGCGTGGGGGATATTTTCTTGGCACACTTTGGGCGCATTAGTACCAATTGAGCACCGTGTCAACACCACAGCCTACCTGATTATTGTTTCTGACCATGTCCATCCCTTTGGGATGTGGTGGAACGGGATATTCGGATCATGGATGTACAGCTGGTAAATCTGCTGCAACTGCATGATGCTATCATGTCAATATGGACCAAAATCTCTGAGGAATATTTCCAGTACCTTGTTAAATCGATGACTCAAAGGATTAAGGTAGTTCTGAAGTAAAAAGAGGGTCCAACCCACTACTAGTATGTGTACCTAATGAAGTCGCCGGTATGTGTAGATGTTAAAGGAAAAAATGAAAAAGAAACAACAAAAACAATATAAAAAAAAAAACTTGTAATCATGGATGCCATTAAAAATAAATAAATTAAGAAAGTCCAAGTAATCCAAAGTCCTATCATCCAAGACTTTGACACGAGAGAAAATTGATTTCACCAAGTCTTTCTTCACTTGTACGCAAGGCCTCATTGTGTCAAGCAACAATTTTAAAGGACAGAACAAATCACACAATGTGTTCTGGGCCTAAAAGAGGAACTAGCTGAAGTCGCGTGAATCACAATGTAAAAAGAGAGAGAGAGAAAAGAGGGAGTAGGTAATGAATTTGACATTTACCAATGGAGGTTGTGCTGACGAAGCACTTAGAAATGCCAGCTTGAATTGTTTCCAACTTCTCCATTTTGCTCTCTAGACGATGCTTTCCATGAATTTTACACCTCTGGACACTACATTTGTGAGATAGTTTCAAATCAGGACAGATCACTTCCTTCCCCGGTGTCTCTCCCTCTCTCCGTCACTCTTATATTCTCACTTTCTCTTTCGCACACACACACCTTTCTCTCCATTACAAATGAGCCTGCAGTAAAATTAATGTTCTGTAACCATCCTGCTAACTGCAGGTACCCACTTTCTGCTCTGACGGCAGCTAATGCCCTTGATCTTTCATTAGGAGTCCACCTAAAGAACCTGAGGGAAAGCTGGACCCAGTGGAGCGAGAGAGAGAGAGGAGGAGAGAAAGCCCTTCCATCAGCAGCCAATACTGTCCATCCGGCCAGAAAGGACTTCAACTACCTTGTAATTCTCCACTAACTTTCATACTAATTCTGCACCAAAGAATTTTTTGCATATTGTAATGTAGTTCCACTCACAGTAGTCAGGGTTAGGGAAATAAAATAATTATATACCTGAATAAAATAAAAATCACCCTGTTAAAAATGTACATCCCCTTAAATATATAGTGCTCTATTTTGACGGTCCATGCGCAAAGTGCAGGGGGCAAACGCATTCAGGCGTGTCAGAATTAACTTTTGGCAATATAAGGACAGAAAAATCCGCTTTGCGCCGTGGCGCATGGTCTAAAAGGGTTAAGCTTATTTTCTTAATGAGTTATAGGTGTGTTTTGAAAGTAAACCAATCAGAGTCTCATCTCCCATTCCCTTAAGGAGCCAGTTGCGTCACACCATAAGCACATTTGCTATTCACATGAAGTAAAGTAAGTGTAAGTGGAAAAACTGAGCATCTGCAGCGCGAGAATGAGATGTGATGTTTATGTATTTCTGTGATGATTTGATGATGACAATATATTCTCATGCTGGAATAAACATAGCTCTTTATTATTCACTTGCACCAATGACTGTACAATGTATCAGTTGTTGCCCTTTGTCCAGACCAAATGAACCGAACTACAGATGTGAAAGCATCCTAAATGTCAGTTTTTGACGTCAATGTGACATTGGGTTCAGATGTTAGCTCAACTTTGTATTTTGGGCACTTACTAACACAACCTAAAAAACTAGCAAATATCAATGTCATTTGACGTTGTTATTGGACGTCAAAATAACATACATTGAATTTTGGTCACCCATCATCATGACATAAATCTAACCATTACTTATGATGTTGTGTCCCTGCTAGGATATGTACATTAGTTAAAGGATTAATTCACTCAAAAATGAAAATTATGTTATTAATTACTCACCCTCATGTCAATCCAGTCCCATAAGAGCTTCATTTGTCCTCAGAACACAAATTGAAATATTTTAGATGAAATCCAAAAGCTCACTCTCCCAAGACATTAAAAGTCCAGAAAAAGAACCCCCCCCCCCCCCCCCCCCCCCCTCCAAAAAAAAAAAAACAACATGGTCAGAACGTTCCATATGACTTTAGTGGCTCCACTGTAATCATATAATGGTCCACGAATGGGCCGCCAAAAAAAAAAAGAAAAAAAAGAAAAAGTTAAAACTTTCCTCATGTTTTTTGTTTCTTTTCTGGTCTCAGGACCATTGCTGTCTATGGACAGGGTACATGCAGAACTCCTAAAGATAATTTCAATACCTTTTAAAGACTTTTTAAAGACCTTCTCAAAATGTTTTAAGACCTCATCGACACTTCAAGTTCTAACCAGTACAAACCGTTAACTTAATAAATTGTTCATAAACAGTTGTAGTTAAATAAATCATTGGAGCACAACCATGCAACAGAACTCAGATAAGCTCGGAAGAAACAAAGCTTGAAAGAATAAATTATGTGGTTGTTTTCAGCAACAGGCTTCAGCTATTGTTTAAACTTGTTTTTCTCCAACCAGGAGTACACAAACATTTTCCCATTTTGCTGTCTGTTTCGCTCAGTGGTTTCGCTACATATGGAGATTGTCACATCACCACCTTCTTTTTTTTTTTTTTTTAGATTGTCACTTCACCTTCCCGCTTTTGTCAAAAAGGACGTGACATCACCCGGAAGGAGGAACTGGACATGGGCAGGACACGCCCCGGTCCGAATCAATCGCTTGAATCGAGCACGCCATTGTTAATATTAGGAGGAAAATAAATATATTTATGCTTTTTTGGAGTCAAACACTTTGGACAATGCTTGAACAAAGTTTAAGACCTTGTAAAACCGCAATTAAGACTTTTTAATATCTTTTAAAAGGCCTTAAATTTCGAATAATTGACTTATCAACTTTTAATACTTTTTAAGACTCCGCAATCACCCTGATAGAGGGTCAGAAAGGCTCCTTAAAAAATATCTTAATTTGTGTTCTGAAGTTAAACAAGGAAAAATTGTATATAATTTGTTACATAATTAGTCTGAAATTCCCTTGTAGATTTTATTGAGTAATTTGCCCTGACAGGAAATGATTCAAATTGGAAGGAGCGTTTTAGGATTTGAGGTGAAGTCGAAGGCACACGGACCACTGGATAAGCACTTGGCACTATCGATCATTTTTCACATGGTCTAGCAATCAAACCCGCCTATTAGACAGCTTTGTACAGCGCAAGCACCTGCAGACAGAAGAGACCCCATTGATTCACTATGAGTTCATTGAGAACTTATTTAGAGAATTAATGTGTCTGGGCGAAGGGCTGCAGCTGCTCTGATCGAGGCTGCCATTATGAAATTAGGGTAGTCCGACGGATTCATTTGGATCCAGATGCACAGCTACTCCTGCAATCTCATTTAACTGGACAGGTTTATTCCTCCCCGGAGAACTGATGTATTCATCAGATTTTACAGGCCTGTGTGGAGTGATGTGGCTCAGAAACAAGCAGGAGATTTATTAGATCAACATTTAAATTAAACTTCAGGAGAAATGTGGCATCAAATCTCTCTGATATGTTCCGCCAGCTTGGGACTGACTTTGTTTGCAGGAGCCATTCAGAAAAGCAGATGTAAATATGAAAAGAAGAACGTGGTATGTCTGTCGGAGCCAAACAAATTGGATGTAATGTCATGAGAGATTTACAGCTTGGTGTTCTCTTTAATACTGACACAGTATCAGTGTCCTGGCTAGCCTATGATGTCCTCATCACTTCCCTATAAGCAGGTCTGAGCTCTCTCAAGTGTCTGTGTGCAAAAAAGAGAGGAAAACAGAATAAAAGAGTAATGCACTGCAGCCCTTGGCATTTTAATTGTGATGAAAGTAGGTTGACCAGAGGGGATAATTTACTAGCATGTTGAATTGATGTAGCTATACAGCGTGGTTCTTCCTCTCACATTGACTCCTACATGTGCCAGTTAGAAGTTTTTACCAAACACTCTAATCCAATAAGCAAATTCAAAATAAAGCACCTTATGGGGAAAGAGTTTGAATTTGAATGGGCAAGTGTAAATGCAGCTCAAATCTTGCAATGCAAGAAGGAATATATAATCACAAGTATGTAGGGTATGTTTACACCAATTGGTAAAAAATGGTGGCTCGGTGGCTCAGTGGTCACCTCACGGCAAGAAGGTCGCTGGTTCGAATCCTGGCTGGGCCAGTTGGCATTTCTGTGTGGAGTTTGCATGTTCTCTCCGTGTTGGTGTGGGTTTCCTTTAGGTGTTCCGGTTTCCCCCACAGTCCAAAGACATGCGGTATAAGTTAAGTAGAGAAGCTATAGTGTATGAGAGTGCGTGTATGTAAATATGAGAGTGTATGGATGTTTCCCAGTACTAGGTTGTGGCTGGAAGGATATCCACTGTGTAAAACATGTGCCGGAATAGTTTGTGGTTCAATCCGCTGTGGCAACCCCTAATAAATAAGGGACTAAGCTGCTGAAGGAATATTAATTTATTTATTTGTTCATTCATTTACTTTCTGCCGCTTTTCCGGGGCCGTGTTGCGGGGGCAGCAGTCTTAGGAGAGAACCCCAGACTTCCCTCTCCCCATACACTTCCTCCGAGAGATCCCGAGGCATGTCCCTCCACATAGTCCCTCCAGCGTGTCCTGGGTTTTCCCTGAGGCTTCCTCCCGGTGGACCTACTCCCGAATCTCCTCTCGGCTCTACTCCGAGCTTTTCCCTGGTATCAGAGCTCCTCACCCTATCCATAAGAGTGCGCCCTGCTACTTTTCGAAGGAAACTCATTTCGGCCGCTTGTATTCAAGATCTTGTCTGTAAACAGCTATAAAAAAAATTATTTAAAAAGCCAAAGAAAGAATGACATCTGGTTAGCAGGTTAGCGTGCTATCTGATTCATTTCTGTGCGGCATATTGTCTGATCATCTGTTGAAAAATAATCAAGTTTAGGACGAATGGAAAAACCATAGCATTTTGTAATCCTGGCACAATCTTTGGATTTGGCAAAGATGGAATCTATAGACACCGATTTCAATAGTAATTAGCTTGTTAAGTGTGACGTCACGAAAAGCGACTTTCAGGTCCAAGCTCTCTATTAAACTTTATGGGGAGACTCATCAAATAGTAATAATAAATGTTTACAAAGCGATGAAATACTTTCCAAAATCGTAATCACAATATGTCCATGCCTAATATCAGATGGCCAGAAAGGAATTCAATTTTATAAATTGTTAAAATTTTGGTGTCTGTGATGCAGTAAGTCAAGAGACTGTTGTGTACACCACGACTTTATAAAATTCACTTTAATGTGTGATACGACTAAAATGTGGTCATAAACGAATATTTTCCTAATTCAAATGAGTAGTGGCTTGGACCCGTAAACAGTATTCCATACATCACTAATATGTCATGACTTAACAAGTGGACAGGCATTTATTTGTCAGGTATTGCAACCAAAATTCAAGTTCTAGACTTCATAGTAGTAACGTCCACACAACGTCTAGCTGTAACATCATTAGACGTTGATATTTTAGGTTGTGTTGGAAAGTAACCAAAATGCAACGTCTATCCAACATTGGACATTGACATCGATCTGACATTGGATTCTGACGTCAACCCAATTTTCATTTACAAACAAAAGACAATAGCCCCTTTCACACATACAGACCTTTCCGGAAAATTACCGGCAATTTTCCGGAAAGGTCTTAATGTGTGAACAGGCCCATTTTGAAAATACCAGTAAAATCGTTCTATGTTGTAAAAAGAAGTTGTAACATTACCGGTAATTTGCTGGAATGCTGCGCTGTGTGAACGCAGAGGGAAGATTGCCGGAAAGAGCGCTTGCACATCTAGAATATGCTGAAGTGAGATGTTTACTTTAGCCAATTAGAACAGTCAGACGCATTCACGTCCGCGCAATTTATAAAAAGAAAAGCCTTTGAATATTTTTCCAAACACATTTAGCTGCTGGATAATAGTCAGATAACATTTATATGTTCCTTCTTAATGTCAACTTTGTAAATAATTATCGATAAGATGCCTATGATAAGCCGTTGTTCGTTTACCTTCAAGCTCTGCTTCCCTTAGTTGCTTGATGCGTCGCGTGTGCCCGTGAAGGAGTGAGCGCCAGCACACATACATATTATGTACATCTCAACATGCGAAAGTGGTTCTCTGTTTTTTTATTGAAGCTATTTACAATACTTATCGATCCACAGAGTTTATAATGTAGTCAAATGTTTACAATACAAGCGCAGCCGTTTAGAGCATTTTTGGTTAATGATGTCAGAATTTAGCGGTATTTTGGAAAGGATGTGTGAATGATCTTTTCTGGGAAAATTCCATAACGTCCTTGCCTGTGTGAACAGCGCTTTTTTTATTTACAGGTAAAGTTGTTCCAGAAATTTTCAGAATATTTACTGGTATCACTGTGTGAAAAGGGCTAATGTCCCATGACGTTGGGGTACAAGGTCAATCTGACATCTTGTGCCTGCAGGGCATAGACATGAAGGTCAGTTCTATTTCTATATATTCATTCTGTTTTTTAGTAGACCTACTTCATTTTCTTTTTCAGCATTATTCATTTGCATCTAAATTATTTCTTCTAATAGAAAAGTTAATATCTGAACCAACGACTGTAGTCCCTCAGCACCTCTGAGCAGTTTTTCCATCTGGATCTGTAATCTGTAATCTCTGAAGACAAACATCTTCGTCAGCACAGTTTTACTCGAGGGCTCAGATGTTTGACTACAGTAATGACGTGATGACTGCTCTACGGGAGGGCAGATGCCCGTCCTCCCTGGCAACAGTGAGAAAGGCACAGGCGTCACTAGTAGTTATGCAACTCGCTCACACACTCACAAACGCGCGCGGGCACAGACAGCCGAGAGTGTGTGTGTGTGTGTGTGTGAGAGAGAGACTGAGAGGTTTCATTAAGGACTCCGAGAGCTCAGCAGGGGTCTCTGCCATTTCACGTACAGAGCGCCAGAAATCACCCCGCTGCTAATGCTAAAAATAAAGCTTTTCTTTCACTGACGGATGTGGTGGCTTGAAAGTTGTTTTTGTTTACACTTTTTTTTTTTTTTTTTACTTTTTCGTTCTCTTGGGTTCCCAGGAAAAGGTCCCTGGCTTTTTTCAAAGCATGACAGGTTGATAGACAGGAATGGGTTCAAAGAGCCTGTAACCAACACACAGCTGTCTGAGGTCTTGGTGATCATACAGTTTGATAGACCTACCTGTGGATTGAAAGTAAGGTTTCAGTCCTCAGGAAAAATGAAATCTGGAGGCTTTTGGAAGATATATATGCACTGGCCTGCTTCTTGTTATACATAAAAAAACACAACAGGACTATATTTATCTGATTAACGCTTTTTATATCATATTATTTCCCAAAATCAATCTCTTAGAGTTCATTGCAACATAAGGCGTTATAAGAACTTTGTCGCCCCCTATTGGAGACACTTACGTTTTGCAATTTACATAATTCAGAAATGCATAAAAATTAAATAAAACATAAAAACAGGTAATTCGATTACAGTTAATGTATGTAATATGTAGCAATGATAAAATACCTTCCTACGAATAATGATGTTAAAAGAGAAATATACAAGCTACTAGATAGAGTGCATAGCCAAAACTGATATGCTAAGACACACATACACCCCAAAACAATAATTTACATCCAGCAGACGGAAAAACGTGTGCTGATTAGACGTAAATACATTAACAAATGTAAATCTATGACCGTGTTCAGTCTTTTAAAGAATGCCCAGAAACAAAAATACTCACTGAAATCGTTTCAAAATAACACACTAACAATTCAAAATAAAATATGGAGTAGTGTTTACCAGTAACTTTGATGATTCTTTACTCAATAATTTTACAAAATTAAACTTGATTTAATGTGAGATTTTATCAGCATCTTTTAATGATTTTGTGTTATAATATAATATAATATAATATAATATAATATAATATAATATAATATAATATAATATAATATAATATAATATAATATAATATAATATAATATAATATAATATTCATCATTTATGAAATCCATTTTTACTCCCCTCGTGATTATGTTTGAGAAAAACTTTCTGAGATGTTTCACCTAGCTCACTCCTGATTGGTTATTTGAATCAGCGCTGCTTTAACAGTCCAATCGTATGGATTTTAAGGTGGAGCATCGAACAGCGCTGTTACAACCGTCCAATCAGCTGCGAATAAGGTGTGGCATTGTAGCAGATTCACCGGGAGCGAGTGAGAGCTACAATCTGCTTAGGCTCAACAACACGATATCGGTATGTAAATATTCCCATACACTTCTTTTTGTCTGGTCGCTGTGTTTTTTACACTATCTCTGACTTAATTCGGTTAAGAATTGTGACATATTTCGAGGGATACATATTCATTGTTAAATAATATAAGTTATATAAGTTACCATGAAACTATGTCTCACAATGTTGCAACAACAGGTTGTCGGAAGCGCGTGTGCTTTGTTTACATTGCTAGCAGGATATGTGTAGTACGTGGCAAAAAGTTATCAGATGTCAGAACACAGAGATGCAATATGTTTGGATGTGAAGTGGATGTAATAAGAATAGCTTTCTAGTTGTTTATGTGTGTAATTGAAGCTCGTCTCACTCATTAAATAGCATATCACAGCAGTTTGTTGTTGTGATCAGCACAGATTGAGTTGATAATGAAAGGAAAAGATCATATCTGTACAGTTCTTTTGAGATATATTTATTGAGATATTGAGATATTATTATTACCAATTTAGTGCTTTCTGCTGTTGATAATTTATAATTTTATAAATAAAAATATATACAAGACCTGTACTTTGTTGTTCAGCTCTGCAGTATGTTATGATTAAATATAGCATGTTTATCTATTGTTGTGGCATTTTGATTTGGATCAATGTTATATAAAATGTCTCTGTATATTCACATACTTTTTTTATTATATACATTTAATGTTTAGTAAAATAACTTATTGTTGTACTAAATCATGTTTTAGTTTGAAATTATTGTACAATATTCCTTATTTTTGGCTATATATCTAAATGAATTAAATTAAAATGGTGCATTCTAACTGCGGTACAGAAAAGTGCACCTTTACTCTTTTGATGTTTGACAACACATTTTATTTTTTTACCCAAATTCAGAATTTTGAAGGGTTCACCAGTTATATTGAAGACCTTTCGATAAAATTTTTTAACCAAGTGTTTAATGGGTTATGGGATTGTCTTAAAGTAATGCAATCAGAAGTATTATAAATGTTTTGTATGTTTTCTTAATTTCAGTAGTGAATATATAAATCTTAAAAGGATGATGACTCATGCTGCATTGCACAAATTTGTATCCAATCAGATGCTTTCAAAAGCAAATCTGACATTAAATCAAACAAATCAGTGCTTGGTATGCAAATGTACTTTAGTAACATATTTTAGTTGTTGAATAGCTATGGTACTTTGGCAGCAACTGGTTACCATGGAAAATGTTCAGCTCCTCAGGGATCGGTGAAACTGAAACTGCTGTGAAAGCATGTGGAGGTGGTGGTGGTTGCAGTGTTTTTGTTTTGAATAAATGTATGAATAACATGGCATGTCAGAAACTTTTGTCTTGCTGACTCATAGCTAGAACTGGGCTTGTACAGTTAAAACAACCTGAAACATTCATATCCTTGTTGAGATTCGACAGGCTTCTAAACGCTACTTTTAAAACTAAAAATTTACTTATTGATCAACTTTTAATAAATATGCCATTTTATGTTGAGGAATAATGCATAGAAAATTATAATTTGCCAGTGCTGTGGATTAAGGGCAGGGTTGCCAGGTAAAATAAGCTCAATAATATAAAAAGTCAAAATATGCCGCCAGAAATTCTAAAATACCCATTTTGCATTAATGTATGCATTAAAGACATATTACATTTGTCTTTGCAAATAACTGTATATTAGAAATTGTAAAGATTCTGTAATCATAAAAAAACCTTAAAGTACACATGGAAACAAAACCATAAGATTTTGTTGCTAGTTTTGCTGTGAACAATTCATTTGTGCATGTAATTACAAAAAATAAATAAATAAATAAATAAATAAATGAAATGCCTACTTTGGCTGTGTTTCATTTCAGAGGCTGCATCCTCCAAAAGGATGCAGACTTCAAAGGTGAGTCTTTCGAAGTCCACATACTGTAGGCTGAACCGAGCATTTTGAAATGAGACGAGAGGGATGGATCTCTTCACCTTGCAACTGTAACAGCTGCCGTTAATAGGCGGTAATAAAATTTGTATTGACGTTTTTTCAAAGTGATTTTAAAACTTATTTTAAATGATCTGAAGGCAAAGCAAGGTTTGCAGAAGCTGGAAATATATTTCCTTTGATCCATATGAACAGATAAACATGTAAACTGTCTATAAAATCACTCTTAAAGACATGTCATACTCTGTTTGTTTTTTAAAATGTGTTTAGACAAAATAAACCTAATTCATACATTTAATCCGGAGTTTTCTTTTAAAAACATCCTGCCGTTATCAGCGCGCAATGAATCTTAGGTTGTTCAAGGCCACAAAGGATCCACCTGTTGTATTCTACATTACCAAAGGACGCATTTTGGGGCTGCGTTTGAGGAAGCCTTCGAATTGTTTCGAATTGCTTTTGTTGCGCTGCGATGACGCAGAGCTCCTCAAAATCATCCTTTGGAGGGTGCAGCCTCTGAAATGAGACACTGCTTTTACTACATCCAATCAGCTTGCAGTAAAAAAAAAAACAAGCCACACCCACTTAGATGTTTTGGTAGTCATATAATTTTACCTGCACAATTAAAAAAAGAAGACCAATTCTGCTTAAAAACCGCAGACTAGACAACTCTTGATTGAAGGTAATAATATTTGTGTAAATATTTTTCAGTTTCTTGCATAAGCTAAACTTTTTGACCTCAATGTATTGTCAGGAGTCACATTGTTTTGTACAGTATGCATTTTTAACTCTCTTTTAAGAGAAAGCCGCCATTGACTTAGCATTTTATGTATCTCATATTCATCTTTTCATGTCCTATTGATGAAAAAGTCACTTAAGGTACATCTATTATAGCATTTTTATAAGTTTTTTAAGTTTAATTTTGTTGAACTATTAAGGTTTAACAGATCACAATCACAAAACCTTCCCAAAAATCCACCTCTGTGAACATTTCATTTACTATCTCATGGTAAAGATTTGCACGTCAAATGAAAAAAAATTAGGTATAAAAAAAGAGGGTGTGATTGTCAGCATGCACTGTTCATCTTTCTTTATACATGGGCTACACTATCGCAAGGGATTTGGTGTGTCCGCCGAAGGGAAATGTCCTTCATTATCTGCATTCATCTGTCCCAGGCGGTGGATTGACCTCCTTACCTTTACATGGATTTAGTTACTGATATTTGTTTTTACTCGTTCTACTTGTTTTGGAACTGGTGGCTGTGTCTTTGAAGACCGAGCGCAGCAGGATTTTCTGGTAGAGCGTCTGGAGATTATGGTGTTATTCATGTGAGCTTCACTGCTCTGTAAACAGTTTTTCTGTGAACTTGGCATGAAGCTGAAAACTTTTGGGAGGCAGGGGGTGAAGGCGATTTTTATTTGTATTTTTTTTATTAAAATCAAACTACCCTTTGTTGTGTTTTGGTGCTGGGCTGAGCTTTATTGAGACAGCCCAATGTACCCTCCCATGAGATAAAGCAGCAGGGAATGAGCTTCATCCCAGCGTTTAAGGTGGCTGGTCTGGATGTTGCTGCTGGTTTTCAACCATGAACTGTTAATGTTTGTGGTCAGTGAGGCAGGACAGTGTTTACCATTTAAAAACACAGACAAGGCATTGTGGCTAGACTGATCAAAACAAAAACAGAGCACTCAAAAGCACGATCACTTCTGTTATAATCCAGCAGTCTGAAAGCAAAAAGATGTTTGTGCACTGAAATGGGAAAAAAAATCAAATAAAAGTGAAAAAAATAAATTGTATCAAGGATTGTACAGTTGAAGGCAGAATTATTAGCTCCCTGTATATTGTTCCCCCAATTTCTTTTTAAGGCAGTGTAGATTTTTTTTCCACACATTCCTTAACATACTAGTTTTAATATCTAATTTCTAATATAATAGAAATCTAATAAATGGTTTATTTTATCTTTGCCATGATGACAGTATATAATATTTTACAAAAAAAAAAATATTTTTTTCCACACATTCCTTAACATACTAGTTTTAATATCTAATTTCTAATATTATAGAAATCTAATAAATGGTTTATTTTATCTTTGCCATGATGACAGTATATAATATTTTACTAGATATTTTTTCAAGACAATTCTCTACAGCTTAAAGTGCAACTTAATGGCTCAACTAGGTTCATTAGGCAGGTTGGGGTAATTAGGCAAATCATTGTATAACAATGGATTGTTCTGTAGACAATTGAAAAATTATATAGCTTAAGGGGGCATTAATATTGACTTTAAAGTGGGTTTAAAAAATAAAAACTGCTTTTATTCTAGCTGAAATAAAGCAAACAAGACTTGAAAAATATTATAGAATATACTGTGAAAAATGCCTTCCTTTATAAAAGATAATTGGGGAAATATTTAAAAAAGAAAATAAATTTCACAGGAGGGCTCATATTTATGACTTTCTATACTTTCTCTCATATTTTAGTGTTGCTTCCATAGACTGTAAAAGATATGTACGTAGTATCCGTGACGCCACCCATAGGTTTCTGAAGAACCCAAAAGAAGCTACCAGTAGGCTTGGCCAACCGTCGCCATTTTATTCGCGCGTCATCGCACTGACCGGGGGATACCAAACAAAGGCAAAGAGGTGGAGTTTGAGCAGAGCTACAGATGCCTGCAATCATTTAGCTAATGCTGGCTTTTCTATAGGAGAAACGCTTAATACTTCATTACCTGGAACTTGTTCTGACCACGTGTGCTTGGATGTATACTATATCAATAAAGTGTTCAGACTTTTAAAAAACAATGTTGTAATACATTGAGCCACTATGATAGTATTGTTCTTATGACATTTTTCTACAGGAGGAAAATGCAAATTACATCCAAATACATCATATAGGGTTCAATTTTGACAATCTATGCGCAAAGTGCAAAGTGTAGGGCGCAAACGGGCATGTCAGAATCCACTTTTGCTAATATAAGGTTGGAAAAATCAGCTTTGCGCCGTGACGCATGGTCTATAAGGGTTGAGCTAATTTTCTTAATGAGTTTGTGTTTTGAGAATAAACCAATCAGAGTCTCATCTCCCATTCCCTTTAAGAGTCAGTTGCGTTGCGCCATAGCGCATTTGCTATTTACATGACGGACTTTGTAAGTGGAAAAATTGAGCATTTCAATAAATGAACAATAATAAGTGTGGCCAAAAAAAGTTATTTCCAAATACACATGCCGTGCCCCAAATGGTCTAAAACCTGACAGGTGGGCGATGTATATGCTGAGTTCAGTGGCTAATCAGCTGGAATCAGCTGAGGAGAAGTGACTTTTGATGAATTGCAGTTTTAGTTACTTCCATATTTGCTTCACGAGGGAGAGCGAGAGGTTGCCGCTTGGTTGTCTCGCAACATTATATTGTTTTATTGTTATTTAAAAATAAAGTTAAAACTGTTTTATTTCAGTTTGTTGGCTAGTTTTCATTTGTTAAAAAACTTAAATCCAGATTTGGTGGAATTTCCCAAAATATTTTAGTCATTGTGTTACATTACGGTTCTAGTTTTTTTTATTATTTTAAAATATTTAAAAAAAAAATTCTTATTAACTCAAGCACATTTTATTGTCATTGAGCTTCAGCTAAATTACCCAAAATAGGTTTAATGACATTTGATGAGATGCACCTCATGTTCCCGACCACATGTTCTGGTATGCACCATGTTATGTATGTAGACTGTGAGCACCATGCATTTTGAGGTTCAGGTGTGGCTTGACATAGCAGAAACACCACAAAGATGACAACTGTTTGTTTCTGCATTTCTCAATACTTTTTTTTTTCTTCACCCCTAGATATTTTTTTTATGGAAAACTTTTAAAAAACTGTACTGTGAGGCAAACTCTGAATGACTGTAAGCACCGACAGCAGGAAATTATGCAGTGTCTGAATGATGATGTCATGCATGATCTCGAGCTCACGAATGGCCATGCGCGAGAGAGAGAAAGAGAGAGAGAGAGTTTTGACACAGTGAGAGAGTTTGGCAGACCTGCTCTGCCAAACGTCCCATTATTGTGCACATATCTTGTGGACGCCTGCATGCACCACTGACATAACTGACAGACTGCCAAAGCCCTGGCCTGTTGTAGTCTGAGGAGTGGATGGGAGTTTTGTAGGGTTTTGCAGCCGCAAATATTGATGTTGCATTGAAATTCTCTGTATACTCACCTTAAACCTCCTGGATTGCAAAAAATAATAAGAAAAAATCCTAGTAAAATCTATTCAGATGACACATTTGCTTGTTTGTATGCTTTTCATATTTGAAATAGTCAAAAAGGTTCCATAAACAGGCTGAACACTCATAGTGAGGGATTTGACTGAATCAGTTTTTTGGCTATTCATTTTTTTTTCTTTTTGGTTATTCATTTTATTTGGCTATTAATTTTTTTCTGTCACAGAGCAATTAAAGGGTTAGCTCACCCCAAAATGATAATTCTGTTATTAATTGCTTACCCACATGTCATACCAAACCCCTAAGACCTTCGTTTGTCTTGTCAAACAGACCATATGCCTTTAGTGGTGTGTGTACTTTTGTGCACACAAATAAAGACTTTTATTCAACATTCAACATCTTCTTCACCTCAGTGTCAGTATATTGTGTATAATTACAAGAACTGCTTCGTATTCAATTTAAAATCTAACTTTACCCTGTGTCTTTTTTGCTCCAAATTAGTTTTTTTTACACTAAATACATTTTAAATGAACATCAAGTTATAATTTTGTTTAAGTTACATAAAGTATAGTAATTACATTTACATCGAAAAATTCGCATTTAAATGATGCCTTAAATATATAAAGCTTTTAAAAGGGCTTTTTTATACAATGATCTTTTGAGCTGTTTGTGAACCTGCATTGTTGAAATAAACAATTGATTTAGATTGAAATAATAATGATATTTTCTTATAATATAATATTATTTCTTACATTAAGTTGCATTTAAACATTTGCTGCATCAACAGCATTTATTTTAGCCTTGCAAATGGGTTTAAATTAATTATAATTCTAGTAATTATATTTCTTAATTTTCAACACAGAAATGTATTAACTCTCTTTCAAGAACTAAATCAAACTGACAATCTCATGTTTTGTGTGTTTAGGTGTTTTCTGCACGTGTCAAACTTTCATCTGCACACGCTCTCAAGTTAATTGCTGACTCTGAGTTAATCCTGAGTTGACAGAGAAGGTTTATATCAAGTGTTGTGAAACAACTTAACCTGATGTTAACCACATAGCTTTTCTTTGGATTTATTAACCCAAAATTTACTTTGCTACCTGGAGTTTAGCTCATTTTGTGCAACAGGACTCTGCAGTCGGCATCGATCAAGTCATGGCGTGTTTAGTTATATAGCACTTATTCAGTAGGGCTTCTTTGTGTGGTTTATTCATAAACTAATTTCGAGAGGATCACGTGCTTATATGCAACACGGCTGGCTCCTTGTTAGTTCCGTAATCAGCCCTATTAGATGATTACGGAAGCATAATAAATAACCTGAGTTTTTCACTCCAGTTATCTTCGTCTTGAAGCTCCCCCCATTTCCACCCCTACATCCTCCCACTTTTTCTGATCGGGCGACACGGTGGCCCATTGGCTAGCACTGTTGCCCCACAGCAAGAACACCGCCAGTCCAACCCATCGGGCCGGTTGGTGTTTCTGTGTGGAGTTTGCATGTTCTCCCCGTGTTCGCGTGGGTTTTCCCCGGGTTCCCCGGTTTCCTCCCACCGTCCAAAAACATAAACCATAGCCAATCGACTAAAACAAATTATCCCCCAATACAACCTGAGTTTACACTTCTCACGGTGACAAGCAGGGGAGTTCTCGAGACCTACCTGACCTCGAATTCCCCTCTCGCCCTTCTAACGGGAGGGAGCCCCGGGCTCGAGGATATTACGAGCTCAGGGCTCTCTCCCGGGACAGCATGCCAAATACGCTTTATTGATTATCAGCTAAGTGTGAACTCTTGAAAACAAAAACAACAGTATAATAAACATGAAATGTAATTACTACCACATATCAGCTCTACAGAGCTTAATTTTACTTTAATACATCTGACTGGACACAAAAAAGAAACCAAAATCAAGATTTCCATGTTAAAGATGGTGGAGTCAAAGAGCATGTTTAGTTGTTGCAGGGAGAAATGAAATTATGAATAGCTTCATGAACAAGTTGAACTGGGATTTTCTTGAAAGTTCCATAACAAACTTTGTTTTGGCCTGGTATTATTCAAAAAGACATCACACCAGTTTGTTCTTCAAAGTATACAGTGTTTAAATGTAATATTTACTTGCATAATAGCGTAAAAATACAAAAGAAATTGTGTTTATTTAAAGTAACTCAAAACGTTCAGTGGCTTTATATTTTTAGTAATCGATAGCCATATTTTTTTATAGCATTGTAAACATTGCTAACTTTAATACATTTTTATCAACTCAAAAAATGCAGTTACATATTTGGAAAGAATGGTCTGAAGCTATAGTGCTCACAGCTACCAAAACCTTTACTTTTAGTAGTGGGTGTCGTGAGATGTTAAATGAATTGACTAGTTTAAGGGAGGAGCTTGCTTTGTTTGCTGTGAAATAGGGGGCTGAGGAAGGGTAGCGTGCAGCCGCATTGTGAATGCAAAGAGGGATTCACCAGAACAAAAACATGTTATGGAATTGGCCTCAATTTGCCAGATCGTTCAGCACATCCAAGTGTGTTTCCTCCTTGAAAGTGTGTTTCCTGCAGGGACTTGATTTAGGAGAGAAAATAGGCCCTCTCTGGTGTGGAAAAATCCAGATCACAATGGTCTCTCAGCTTTTGTGACTATGCTTTTCCTGACCTTCAGTGACTTTAAGGTGGTGCATTTGTCACCCAGCTCCTTGAACACTAATGATACATTAAAATGCAGTGATCCTTGACACTTGATTATTACTACAGACTGCTTTTCTGTCTTCTGTTTGTATGCTGTTGGATCGGAGTAACACAAGGAGCTGTAGTAGCTTTTATAAATGGTTTTCAGTTGTCAGACATTTATCAGTAGTTCTTCCTGTGACTTCACACAGCCTCCATCCTGTTTTGAAGGGCCCTGTCGGGGCATGTTGTTTTCTGTTTGGCAGTCAAACACACTTACACAAGTCTACTGTGTTTACTGCTGTCACTACATTTATTGAGAAGTTAATTTTGCCTGGACTAGATACAGTCTGCTGAAACAGAGTTACTCTGTCTCTTATTCATTTACTAAGCGTTGTACATTTGTGGTATCAAGGCCTCAGATGTGCAAGCTTTTTTTGTATTGTTAACAAGGGATGCACCGATCCCGATACTTGGATCGGATATCGGTTTGATACTGCATATTTTTGCAGGATCAGTTAGCTGGTGCCGATCTGCCTGGCGCTATATTCTGTGTAATTTATAAGCCAACAAAAGCCATGAAGGTAGCCTATTATAAGGCATTAGAAAGTTATCATGTAGGCCTGCTACATCGCCAAGCCATATGTTCTGAAGCCATTCTAAAGTTTAATGTGAAGCACAAAGAATTAAGTGGTTAAATTCATGTTCTCTTTAGTGCTTCCTGCCACTGCGTCTGTCAATCATTCTCCGTTCATTCACAATCAATCTGCGTGTTGCGTTCATGACAATACGAAAAACTTTCTCCAAGACTCTTTGTTTCTGTTAATATAAAGTGTAAAGCCTGGCTCATTGTGGGCAAAGTAGTTTATTAAAATAATAATAGTGAAACTGACGGGCGCGATATGGATTGCCATTAACAGAAAGTTATTTAGCCTAATATAGGCCACTCTGAAACTGTGAATTCATTCATTTTCTTTTCGGCGTAGTCCCTTTATTAATCCCGGGTTGCTACAGCGGAATAAACCACCAATCTATCTAGCACATTTTTACGCAGCAGATGCCCTTCCAGCTGCAACCCATCTCTGGGTAAAACTGTAAATATTTCACTGTAATTTTATTTATATCAATCTTTTATTTAACAGAGCGGTTTGTGTTTTGATTTTGGACAATAGTGCCTATTACAGATTTCAAAGAAAAATCTTAATATTAAAAAAAGGAAACATAAGCTGGACCACAACAGATCAATGTCTTAACAAATGCTCAAATAATGACAAGAACTTATTATGCTAAAAAAAAGGCACGGTATCTGGATTGGATCTGATACTCAGAATTTTGGTATCAGGATCGGATCAGTTCCAAAAAAAAATAAAAATAAATGGTATCGGTGCATCTCTTGACAGTAGTCAACATAACTCATCCTGTTTATCCAAGTCAAGATGTCAAGATAGCAAAAAAAAAAAAAAACTTCATGGTGACTTTAAGGTGTAATTGAAACTACAGAACCTCTTCACATTTCCGGATTTCTCAGTAGTGGAAGTCAACATAGTTGGGTAAACTTGTAGTGCAGTGAATGGGAGAGTAAAACTATTTTTTATTTATTTTTTACAATTCTATTTGCTGAAATAATAAAATAAAAACTCCACGATGGTGTTATCAAGACTTTCAAAAAAGGAAAACAAATGTGTGAGACTGATGATTACTCTCAACCCCATAGACACTGCATTAGAAACACCTCACGTAAGCGGTGATTCATTTTTTGTAATTAGACGTAAAGATGATATATTACTCTCATAAATGCTTGTAAATGTATTAGGCATGGAAAGACAACCGTTTTCAAGGTATATTGCGGTTTGGCAAAGTCAAGGTTTTAAAACTGGCAAAATTTTCTGTAATCCTGTTCCTAAGGTATGTGTAAGATTTTTCATTTACATTAAAAAAAAAAATAAAAAATTAGGGCAACAGTATCTCCAGCAGAAAATATATTGAAAGATGCCGTTTCAAATTGTACAGTAATCTGTGTGTTTGAAACAAATAAAGACAGCAGAAGTCAAGGATATATTTGAATTATATGGCCTGATGCGTTTACTGCTCCAAAATATCCTAAATGTTTTAAAAAAAGAACATATTGTTTTCAAGGGGGAAAAAGTTTTTGTTTTTTACCCAGACATTTAAAAATATATATATTTTAGAGCAGTGATCACAATAAACGTGATACCGTGAAACCGTGACGTTTTTATTCAAGGTTATCATATCGTCAGAATCTTATACCGGCTCATGTCTAAAATCTATATACGTTAAAAAAATAATAAAAATTAAAAAATAATTAATATATTAAAAACTTTCAAGGATTTAAGATTATGATGTTAAACACGACATAAGGGTCTTGTGAAAAGGGTCCATTGTAGCACTTAATTCTGTTATTATCTCTTAAGATGATTATAGGAAGAAACTTAAAACTACTGATTCCTGAGCTTAAAATTAGTAACACTGATGCTCATCTAACAGTATTTAATAGAATAATGCATCATATAAATATTTAGTGTAAAAATCATAAACATCTATACTGACTTGGTAAAAGATGTACGTAAAAGAAATATGTGACAAGTAAGTAGTAAATTGTGTATAATGGTGTAAACAAATAGGGCTTCGAAGTCTGTGGTGATTTTAAAATGTTTTTAAAAATAAAACCATGTCTGTTTTTATCATATTTTGCATAGGTTTAATATTATTTTTATTGTAATCTCTGATTTTAATAGCCAAAATGTCATGGTTGATTAATTAAAAATTTTTTTTTCAATAGATTGTTAATGGGAGTTATATTCAATATGATACTTTGTATGGTTTTTGTGCTGTAAGTTAAAAAAAAATTAATAATTAATGCAGTTATAGAAATTTATTAGTATATTTGCACAATTTCCTTTATTTTTATTTTTTTGATCAAATAAGTGATGCAGTCTTGATAAGACATTTTAAAACATTAAACAACTTACTTTTAAAAGGTTATCTCAATACAAATTATTTGGTTTAATTAATCTAACCTCTCCTTATGTAATTTATAAGTACAAACACAGTGCCTTGATCATTGTAACTAGGTTACTTCACTCTATTTACTAATTGATTACAACATTTTCAATGTTCTTGCCATCGTTTGGTCAAATGCTTCTTGGTGTTTTTATTTAGCAAAAAATAAAAACACTTCCTAAAGTACCTTAATATTGAAACATACCCAATTCCTAATAAAATTCTCTTGTAACCTCTTCCAGGTAAACATGGAGCCCAAGACCTGGGGGGAGTGAAACAAAGTTAAAAGCGGCTAAAGAAACCGTACAGGACAAAACCTAATGGCTGCTACTGGAACTCCAAGACCAGGCTGGGTTGCTTTTTCAGATGAGGAGTCACAGGCAGGTCTGTACAAACACCCAGACTTCCAGGAAATTTAATGGGTTCAGTTCCCAGAGAACAAACATAAATTAAACTTTATTTTTGTGACTTTGAGAAACCATATTGGATGTTGTGTTCAGATTCATGTTTAGATGCCAAAGAAAAGACCCTGGATAAAGTTCTTGTGCCGAAATAAAAAAAAATAGTTGCAGGTAGTTTTATGTGCACCATTTGTAAGGAATTATAACGACATGTAACCTTTCTGCGGATTGGATATCAGTTGGTTTTATTCTGTCTGAGTTTGCGTTCAGACCTTTCTGTGAGATTCCTGTGTCCTGAGGTCATTGCTCCATGGTGATTACTGAGGGAACGGTCCACAGTTTTTGCACCCTGCTAGATTTAACATTTAGCTGTGACCTTTCTACTGACAAGAGGCAGTATTTCTCTAACTGGGTTTCTTTTGGTTTGAAGATGAGGACCACCTCCAGTCCTCTCTAGACCAGCCTGTCCTGGACTCCTCTACCTGGGTAGAAGAATCATGTGTGACTGACCAGAAGTCAGAGCAGACAAATCCATGGGTTCAGTTTGATGATAAACCATGGTCACCCTCTCCTCCTCCTCCAACACAGGAAAAAGGTATGATAACTACATTTTTTTGTGCATAGAAGAAAACTTACTATAGGTTTATATATCATTCTCACTGAGAAATGATCAGGTTCTGGATCTTAGGAGAATATTTTAACATTTTATAATTTACGAATATATATGAAAGAGCTTTTTTCAGTCCACTGTGGTCTTTTTATCTTGATTTAAAAAAATATGGCATCCTGCACAGCTTTGCTCTGCTCTCCTGACTTATTTTTACAAAAAATACTTACTGATCTACTGAATTATGCTAAGAATCTTTCACTTTTCTTTCCAAATCCTTATGTTTCTTTCCAGCTTGGTTGTAATGTTTAGTGGTTAAAGGGTGAGTAGAATAATGTCATCTTATGACCCTTTTCCACTGAGTGGTTTGGTAAGGTACGCTTTTATGTCCATTTCCAGTGTCAAGAGGTACCAAAAAAGCAAACCGCACCATACAACTTTTTGGTACCCATTCCAAAGTGTACTTGGCACAATAAAAGGGTACCAAAAAGCAGAGCAAAACATGAAGATGCGAGATGTGAAATGTTCTATTGTATCCAACTTTTTAAAAGGCTTATTTTATTCACGAGTGAAATCGGAACTTAAATAGGCATGGGTCATATAGGGAAAAAACAGGTAAATAAAATGTTTATTTAAAAAAATAATAACACATTACACATACACACACACACACACACACACAAGCTCATATATATATATATATATATATATATATATATATATATATATATATATATATATATGTCAATCACACGAGTAGCAATGCAATATGGCTGCGATATGCCTTATTGTCCCCCACCAGTGTTGATATACAGCCATATTGCTCTGCTACAAGTGTGATATTGCATTCATAGAACAGTTCGACTGCATAATCGTGTAAATAAAAAAGAAAATCAAACACAGTGTCTCAAAAACCCTTTTGCACGAGGAACTACTTTATTCTGCCACTCATTCATATCTGCAGCTGATGTCAGAACAGCAGAAACCCTTGCCAGGTCACAACAACTTAAGAGCTAGAATTTGAATGATTCTCTACCGGAATGTCTAAAGTGATGACAAAAAACGAGTAATTTTTGCTTACATTTTAAGATTATAAGACTGAACGGCATGAAATGCTATCAATCTACAGAGATTTTCCAGTATTTCTCCATTACAATCAGGATATCACAATAATTAACCCCGAAAAAGCCAAAGCAAAGCAAGCACTACCAGTTTCTGTGGTATAAATACAGCACTACAAAATTAAAACGAGCTGTAGTTTGAAACTTATGAAACTTACATCCCTTTAATGCTGCGTTCACACCAGACGTGGAAGAAGCATCAGGCAAAGTCATTTACATGTTATGTCAAAGCAAAGATGCGAATAGACATCCTGTAGCGTGAAAGGCACAAATTGCGCGAATGATGCGCCTGTATGAAACAAAAAGTTCAGTTGTAATCACATTTCTCAAATTAGCCATTATGTGAATGTTTTCAGTTTTTCAGAATGTTTAACAGAGCAAGGACATTTTCACAGTATTTCTGATAATTCTTTGTCTTCTAGAGGAAGTCTTGTTTTTTTATTTCGGCTAGAATAAAAGCATTTTTTTTAACCATTTTAAGGTCAATGTTTTTAGCTCCTCTAAGCTATATATTTTTGTTCAGTAGTTTACAGAACAAACCATTATTAAACAATAATATGCCTAATTACCCTAACTTAACTAATAAACCTAGTTAAAATTTTAAATTACTCTTTAAGCTGAATACTAAAATATTATTTACTGTTATCATGGCAAAGATAAAAGAAATCAATTAAAGAAATCAAAAATTAGTTAATCAAATGATTGTTGTGAAACGTGTTGAAGAAAAATATTTTTTTCCTTTAAAAAGGAAGTTGAGGAAAAATACAGGAGGGCTAATAATTCTGACTTCAACTTTAAGTTCTAGTTTCAAGTGCATTTTTGCTTCAAACCCTCAAGAGCATTTCCTCTGTTTCATAACAATAGTCTTAATACTTGCATAGTTGCATAATGAGACTCAAAATAAACTCAAAGGATTTAGTGACAGATTCTTTCTTAACACGGTGAGTAAGTTATTAGTCATGTGACTTTATTTGTAGTATACATTACTATTTACAATTCCTCTGGTGCAACCTGTGTTATGAATTGCTTGAGGACACAACTTCTGGACACAAGCCTTGAGCTTCTTTAATACCGCTCCCATTTCCCAATATCTCAGTATTCCAGAGAAACTAGTTTGTAGTTGATTCAGTTGGGTAGGGCTGATTAGGACTGTGTCACTTCCTTCAGGCCCGATGCTTAGTCTAGTCTTGCCTATCTCTCTCTCTTCATCTCCGTCTGTCTCTTTTTCGCACGCATTGACTCAACCACCCCCACTCTTGTCAAACCCAGCAGCTTTGCCAGCAACACTTTCCCAGGAAATCTCCAGTGAGAGGCAGAGTGCAGCAACACGCAAATGGCCAAACCCTTCAAACCCTAATTGAAGCCATAAGCAGAGTTTTCATCTCAGCTGTTGTTGCTCTTGCATGAAATCTGCCTTCGGATGAAGTCCAGGGTGCAGCCGGTCTGTCATTCCTTCATAATATGATCACCGAGAGATCAAGCCCGGGTTTGTTAAAGTACTGCTTATTTACTCTGATTACAGGGGCCGTCCAACATGTGATTTCAGGTTTGTGCCTTGATTTTCATGTGTGGTCTAGAGGTTGTTTTAGCAGCCAGGAGGCCAGTGTCAGCTGCTGGCTTGCAACATCTAAAATGATTTATGTTCTGTAGTCTATAGATTCATATCACTTTGGACCAACTGGATACTATTTCACCTGAATTGAAGGAAAAATAAACCACCAGAAGCATAATGTTGCCACGTTTATATTAAATCTGTATATTTTAAGTGTAATGACTTGACTTTGTTTGTGGTCAGTTTTCAAAAAAAAGGGGGATTTTGGATGTGCTGTGGTGATATCAGTGGTTTGGGAAACCTCAGGAAAAGGAGTGTGTTAGGTGGAGTAATCCCATATGCACATTTGTTTTCTAAGTCTGAGAATATTATTCAGGTTTATAAAAATGTTTACATGGATTAGTGATATTTTGCTTATCACAGTCAGCATATACAGTATTCAGCATGTATGAGTAAACCCCCACAAATATCTCATTTAAATTAATATTTTCTATAAGATTCTTTACCATGCTATATTTGTGCACATGCATTAGTTTAGTCAGTCCTGAAGCCAAATCTGGAGCTTATCTAACAAATTAACTTAAAATAATGGTTCAAAAATTAGCAGCCCAAATGTATATGTTTGGGGAAATTATTAAATAAGATTTTCAAAAATAGCAGAAATCAAGAGAAGCAAAAAAATACATATGATTTTGTTAAAATGTTTTTTTTTTTTTTTGCAATATTTTTGCATGAATTTAAATGTATTGTTTTTGTATTTCTAAAGATGTTCTGTAACTAAAATATTATTTTAATAAATATAATTTAATTCAATTCACTTTATTGGCATGACATACATGGGAACGTATTGTCAAAATGTACAGAGCAGTGAAAACGTCAATATAAAATGAAAATGATAAAAACAATAATAATAGAAAATAGAAAAGATTATATGCAGTATACATAAAACAATACATTGCATGCATATATATTTATTTAAAACTTAATACAGATTGCATCACAGGATTTCCGCTGGGTCTTAAAAGTCTTAAATCTGAAAATCAAATTTTTATATTTATATTATTGATAGGGGGCGAGGCAGTGGCGCAGTAGGTAGTGCTGTCGCCTCACAGCAAGAAGGTCGCTTGTTCGAACCTCGGCTCAGTTGGCGTTTCTGTGTGGAGTTTGCATGTTCTCCCTGCCTTCGCGTGGGTTTCCTCTGGGTGCTCCGGTTTCTCCCACAGTCCAAAGACATGCGGTACAGGTGAATTGGGTAGGCTAAATTGTCCCAGAGATGGGTTGCGGCTAGAAGGGCATCCATTGTGTAAAAATTTGCTGGATAAGTTGGCGGTTCATTCCATTGTGGCGACCTCGGATTAATAAAGGGACTAAGCCGACAAGAAAATGAATGAATGAATCATTTTTGATTGGGAAAATAAAATCTTTTCCATCTGCACCATTTGAAAAAATTCCTTAACCTTTAGCCAGTTATGAGTCTAAAATTTCATTCATAATAGTCTTAAACGTGTCTTAAAAACTCTTAAATTTAATTTGGTAAAACCTGCAGAAAGCATCAGATTTTCTCTATTCAGTTCAATTCAATTCAATTCAATTCAATTCAATTCAGTTCAATTCAATTCAGTAATTGCTTTATTGGCACGACAAATGTTACAAATGTATTGCCAAAGCATTTATGAAGTTACATTAAAAAGAACATTAATATTAAAATTAATATAAAAAACAGTTAGCAGTATACAGTAATAGTAAAAAAATATATAAATAATACAAATGCAAATACAAATAAAAAACAATGATAATAAATCAAAATAAACTGTATATTTACCAATCAACATTTTAGGATAAAACTGTAATGTATTGTATATATACATATAATGCACTATACATATAATGCAAATGTAATGCACTGTATATACGAAAATGCACAGTTTTTGGGTTGTGGTTTCAGAAGTGACTGAGTCAAAAGAAAAACAGTTCAGAATATCAGGCCTGTTTTCTACTCTAAAGGGTGTTCATCCAGAAATAAGAAATCTGTTATTAATTATTTATCTTTATGTTGTTCCAATCCCCTTAGCCTTTTGTTGATCTTCAGAACACAGAGATATTTTGGATGATAATTTAGATTTTAAATTTTTTACACTTTTGTGCTCCAAAAAAAGCTGTAAATATGACTCGGTCTTCTCTTCCATGTCATCCTATCATCTCGTTATTTATTACAGCTTGACATATTGCCATTGAGCAGCACAACATGCAAGTGTAGGGTTGCCAGTAGTAAATGCGCACCCTGATCTGAAAAAGAAGACATCGGTGAACAAAGTTGTTTCTACAGTTATGTTGGTGCTTCAAGGTGTTCTTGGCGTTTCGTAAGATTTCAGTTGAACCACTGAAGTCACATGGAAGGTTTTTTAGGTCCTTTTCTGGACTTTGAATGTCTCGAGACCATTGCTTTATATATGGGAAGATGAGAGAGCTCTTGGATATCTACTGAAATGTCTTAATTTATTTTCCAAAGGGGAACGAAGGTCTAAGAGGATTGGAACGATAAGAGGGTGAATAATTAATAACATAATATTAATTTTTGTCTGAACTAACCCTTGAAAAGATGCTTTCACACCAAACGTGAACAAGGGAATATTCAGTCAATGAGATGAGAGTTTAATCGCATGTGAAAAATTTTGGTTCATTTAGAAATATTGTTTTGTGAAAGTGAACCACATCTAGGTGCATTTGCAACATTGTTATCAGTAACCCCTATTCCAGAACAAGGCAAAATGGTCTAGGGATCTACATATGTGGAAATGGTACTACATCTCAGCGAATACTGGGTGAAAACAGAGCCTCTGAAACGTCATCATTTTATAAAGACATCTTCATTTATTAATTAATATGTTATTTATTTACTTTTTATGACTTATGTTAGGGAATATTGTGAAGAAAATATATTCTTCAGGCATCTCTAAAACATTTTTATGTTAAATTTTACCCGTTGCTGAACTACCGTTTCATGTGTATGCCTGTTGCTAATAAAGTAACCAGCCAAGTTATATTTACTCTTCAAAGGAAATATTTCTCTTATTTGTCTTTTGGCAATATATGTAAATCCTTGTTCAATGCTGCATATAAATTATTCCTCTTGGACTCAATTTACTCTGCTATTTTTTAACCTGATGATGGTGTCTTGTTTGTCCAGACAGTCAGATGATCTCTGACTGTTCATTGCAAACCACTTCTCTTTTGATATGTGTTGGTTCTTCTTCTAGTTGTGTAATTACTGTGCATTTCAAACTATAAACCTGTATTTTACCTATAACAATTTTGATGTTTCTCAAGTCAGTAGGTTTTATTTTAGGCATTTTTTTGCTCTTTCAATAAAATAAAATAAAATAAACAAAAGTATGAAATAAAAGTGTATAAAAAAATAAATAAGTTAAAAATAAAATATTAAATTAAATTAAATGTAAAATAAAATAAAATATACAATAAAAATATAAAATAAGTTAAAATAAAGTAAGAAAATAAGATAAGATAAAATATAAAATAACAAATAAATTATAAAATAAAATAAATAAAAAATGAGAAGTTAAAAATAAAATAAAATATAAAATAAAATAAAATAAAACAAAATATAAAATAAAAAACATTACAAAATTAAAAATGAAATAAAATAAAAATAAAATAAAATAAAAATAAAATAAGTTAAAATAATATAAAAATAAGATAATATAAAATATATAATATAAAAAAATCACATAAAATATAAAATAACAATAACATAAAATATAAAATAAAATATGAAATAAACAAAGATAAGATGAAAAAAATAATAAAGTAAAATAAAAAAGTAAATAATAAAATAAAATAAAAAAAAACCTTGAATGAAAAATAAACAGTTTGCTTGTATTTGTTGTTAGGCAGTGTAAACATCCATAATTTGCTGTGTGTTTAAATCACAAATGTTTAAGTAGGCATTAGAAATCCCCTGAAGAAGCGTGTCATCTGACTTTTTAGTCCAACCTCAACCTAGCGCATCATCTGTGTAGTACTGCCACATTCTCTTCATCATTATTTCAAAGCATTCTTCTACAGCGTAATTTATAACTTAAGTAATATGTCCTGTGATAGCAATTAGAGCAGTGCTAATTAAAATCATTAAGTAGACTGATTCGATTGTTTGACGAGGCTGATACACATCAGTATGCTGTTATCTCGCCTCACCCTTGATGTTTAATCCTTTGTGTAAGGCACTTTTCCCCACTGTGAATATTTAGTAGTCTCTCATCCTAATTCAATGATAACACCTGTTCATTAGTGACACACATTTTATCACATGAACACACACACGCTAGGGTTGTAAAATTGCAGTTTTTTTTTCTTTATTTTGTAATCAAGGCAAAATTTTTTAATTACACTTTAGTGTCCTCTTCAGTAATAATGGAATGCATAATTGCAGTACATGCAACCAACAAGATCCTAAACCTATAAAGTAAGTGCATTTTTGTTTAAAATAATAGTAATGCAGTACTTAAATGCATAATTACACTGTAATCAGGACACTTTATATGAAAGTGTAGGTGAGAGTAGTTTAATTGGAGTAATTTAAAATGTTAAATGCAAATAACTAAAATCAGTAAGATTGTATTTACATTTTTACATTGTTAAAAGATGATTTTATTCAAAATAATATTGTTCTTTGGATGTTTTTATTCATCGAAGTTGAAGTCATCGAAGAAAGATTAACTATCACAATTGTTGTCAATAATAATAACAAAAAGGGCTTTTAAGCTCTAAATTTGCATATTGAATTATTTCTATAACGGATCATGTGACGGAGAAGCCTGGTGCAGTAATGGTCAGCTTGATCACATGCAGGAACAAATTACATTTTAAAACATTTTAGCATGCATGTTCTTCCCGTGTTGGTGTGGGTTTCCTCCTGGTTCTCCAGTTTCCCCCACAGTACAAAGACATGCAGTAGGTGAATTGAATAAGTTAAATTGGCCCTAGTGTACAGTTGAAGTCAAAATTATTAGCCCCCCTTTGAATTGTTTTTTCTTTTTTAAATATTTCCCAAATGATGTTTAACAGAGCAAGGAAATTTTCAAAGTATGTCTGATAATATTTTTTAATTTTTAATAGTTTTTTAATTAAAAAAAAAAACATTTTAGGGTCAAAATTATTAGCCTCTTTAAGCTTTTTTTTCAATAGTCCACAGAACAAACCATCGTTATACAATAACTTGCCTAATTACTCTAACCTGCCTAGTTAACCTAATTAACCTTAGTTAAGCCTTTAAATGTCACTTTAAGCTGAAAATTATCTTGAAAAATGTCTAGTAAAATATTATTTACTGTCGTCATGGCAAAGATAAAATTAATCAGTTATTAGAGATAAGTTATTAAAATTATTATGTTTAGAAATGTGTTGAAAAAATCTTCTTCTCCATAAACAAATATTGGGGAAAAAAATAAACAGGAGGGGTAATAATTCAGGCAGGCTAATAATTCTGACTTCAACTGTGTGTGAATTGTGAGAGTGTATCGGTGTTTCCCAGTGCTGGTTTATGGCTGGAAGGGCGTCCGCTGCATAAAACATATGCTGGATAAGTTGGCAGTTCATTAATCTGTGGTGACCCCTGATTAATAAAGGGACTAAGCCGAAGGAAAATGAATGAATGAATGAATGAATGAATGAATGAATGAATGAACATTTTAGCATAGAAAACATTTAACTCCAAATGACATTTTAAAATGTATAAATTTCCTCCTGTATATTGTATTCTGCTCAAATAAACGTAACTTTTGATTTGAAACTTGAGGCTTGAGTTTCAGTAAAATATTAATTGTTGTTTTATGTTGTGAAGTCTAATACTATTGCTTCAACAACGACAACCAATAAAACCTAAATTATAGCTTAAAAATATTTCTCTAAATATTGATTTATGAACTCTTTTGAAGGTCACATTCTGGTATTGTGTTGTCTAAAAATAAATATAAACAATATGGCTTGTTTGTTATTTTGTGACAAAAAAGTTATAAAATTGGAAGATATATCATAAGTAATTTACTTAATTTAACATAGCATAATAAGTATTAAACATGTTGTGGAGAGGTAAGCGTGATCGAACACCCAATAAGGGGGAAGAGCATGCTAGGAGCCCGGCGGCTAATCAGCAGGTCAATCAGAAATGATAAATAACACCTGCCTTTCTAGTGATTGGGCCGGAGAGACTCCCTTCTTAAGGAGAACGGGAAGAGCAGTCGAGAGAGGAGAGAGCACACACACACAGACACAGCTTGCAAGTGGTGTGCAAAAACAAAATAAAATATATTGCTTACCTGATATCGCCGACCCTGTCTTCTTCTTTCCACACAACAACGAACTATACTACACATGTCATGTTTTTTTTTCTGGGATTAATATTTCTAATGGAGCTGTTGACATGGAATTGAACCAATTCAATTCAATTCAATTCAGCTTTATTTGTATAGCGCTTTTACAATGTAGATTGTGTCAAAGGAGCTTCACATAAATGGTCATAGTAACTGGAACAGTGTGGTTCAGTAACTGGAACAGTGTGGTTCAGGTTTTAGTGTTTAAGTTCAGTTCAGTTCAGTTTAGCTCAGTTCAGTGTGATTTAATCATTACTGAGAGTTCAAACACTGAAGAGCAAATTCATCGATGCGTAGCTCTACCAGTCCTGAACCATGCGAGGCAGTGGCGACAGCGGAGAGGGAAAAAAAACTTCACCTGATGGGAGTGAAGAAAAAAAACCTTGAGAGAACCAGACTCAGTTGGGCACGACCATTTTAATTTCTCCGCTGGCCAAAAGTCTTGTGCAGAACTTCATTCGCCGTGGTTTATGCTGGAAGATGGCCTCAATGAAGACTCGTCTGTCCCTGGAGCGTCGCTGGAATCAGACACATGTTCTCCACTCCCCACGACCATCAGCGCAGCAGCAGCTCAGGATATGGACTGGTCCCGGATATGGAATCCTTGGGATCATCACGTCGCTGGTCTTGGATCCAATCAGTGACTCCGCCTAATCTGAGGACCTCGGGATGAGTATCCCCAGGTGAAAATAGAGAATAAAGAGAATAATTAGCGTAGCTGCTGTTCATAGTGTATATAAGCAAGATGCAGAAGCCAGTGTGGAACCCGCTAGGTGATGCATTGAGTGTATGCTTTACTAAACAGATAGGTCTTTAATCTAGTTTTGAACTGGGAGAGTGTGTCTGAGCCTCGGACATTACCAGGAAGGCTATTCCAGAGTGTAGGAGCCATGAAAGAGAAGGCTCGACCTCCTTTACTTGATTTTGCTACTCTAGGTACTACCAGAAGCCCTGAATTTTGAGATCTTAAGGAGCGAGTTGGTTCGTAGCGAGACAGAAGGTTGGTTAGATAAACAGGAGCTAGATTATTTAGAGCTTTATAGGTGAGAAGTAATATTTTAAATTCAATACGAAATTTAACAGGCAGCCAGTGTAAGGAGGATAAAATTGGGGTTATATGATCATATTTTCTAGACCTGGTCAGATTTTATTAAAAAACCAAACATATTTTATTAAAAAACCAAACATTAAAAAAAATGAAATATGAGTTATGTGTAATAGCACTGGAATGACACAAAGAGAAAGTACTGAACTATTGAAACATATTTAATACTTTACGTTTTTCGGTGATGGCAGCTTAAAGACGCCTCTCATAGGGAGAATGAAGTTGTATGAATTGCTCAGGTGTGAGTATTTCACAGACTTCAACAAAGTGTAAAAATCTTGATGGTTCTGTCGGTCTTGTCTATCAAATCTGATCTTTATTTGTATTCTACATTCGATTCAAGTCAGGTGATTGGTTAGGCCATTTGACAGCTTGATTTTCTTTCTTTGAAAGCATTTTAGAGTTTCCTTGGCTGTGTTTTGGATTATTGTCTTGCTGAAGTGTTCACTCACTTAGATGTGTAGATGTTGTACTGAAGCAGCTAATATTTATTTACAGTGACGAAGGGCAGAGGGTTGCTGAATAATTACTGGGAGATAGCTGCAGTCTGAGCTTTAGTTGCCATTCTACACCTCCCTTTCTTCATGTGTTCAATACTTTTTCCCTGCATAATTTCATTTTATTACGCATAACTTAATTTGTAAACTAATTAGATTTGTTTTCTTTGCATATATGGATTTCTTTGGTTGTTACTAACCAGGCATTTCAAGTCAACAACACCTTTAGAAATATGATTTCAGAGAAGAATTGTGACGAGTATCTGCATAAAGGATGTGTTTTCGCATTATTTATTGCTTTTTAAATTCAGAATTGTGAAGACAACTGTTTTGTAAATGACTATAGTATACATCTCCAAAGACATATTTGCTTCATTGCAGGTCCCAGACACAGCATTTGCTCTTCGGCCAGTTTCTGGAGTGCTGTTCCCCCGTCAGAGAGCAGCTGGACCACCCAATCAGAGGAGCAGAGCTCAGTGAGCATGGGGGCGTCTTCCTGTGACCTGCCATCTCTGAACACTGAAGAGCCAGCCAGTCATTCACCCTCCTGTCCACACTCTCCCAGTAAGTATCCAAGGTGCCCTCTGTGGACTCTATATATATTGTACAGACCTTTTCTTAAACTGCTAAATTACCCATTATGCTTTGGGTGTACTGGTTAAGAGGATGTTCCAAACTTCCGGTTGGCAGCATGATGTACAACACCAAATCAGAAAAAGTTTGGACAGTATGGAGAATGCAGATAACAAGTAATTTCTATTTATTAGAGTGTTACGAGTTTAAGATGTTTTAGTGGGATGCTGTAACATTTAGGTGAGACAGGTGTAATGTGTACGACAGATCAAGGATGAGGCAGGAATCAACTCTCTGTTAAAGCTTTTTTTACTCAATAGTTGAAACATTATGAAACAATAATATATTTTTTCTTTTAAATTCTCTTTAAAACCTGTAATCAAATGATGCTTCATTGCTTGATTTTTTAAATTATTATTATTTTTTTTAATTTTCCCTGTTTATTGGTCTCTAAAAATTAACAATTAGTTAAATAATAATAAAAAAAAATCTATTGCTAATGCTGATAATGTGTCAGGCTTTTTGAAAATAGCTCCAAGCATATTCCAAGCCCCAAACTCTAGATTTCATTGAGCAAAAACAATGTTTGAATAGCCACAATGTAAAAAATGCTGGGTTCCACACAATTGTTTTGTGTTGCGACAGCATGAAGGAATTGTTTTTAGCTCATTTTAATCAAGTTGTTTAAACAAACAATTATATGTGATACAAAAATACATCATACAGTGCAAAATATAATGACATACTTTTAATACAATATACATTTAAATACCGACTGTACAATAAATATGTAAAAATACTCTTGGCACACACATTTAGATGCAAAGATGCAAAGTAGTGTGATTTAAGATTTAACATAATACACTACATGACAAAAGTCTTGTTGCCTATCCAAGTTTTTGGAACTTCTAGTTAATCATTAGGTATCAAAAGTGGCTTATATTAAAGGCAAAGGCCTCTAGATTATGCTTATTTTGACAAATAAATTATGATCATGCCTTGATTTTTCAATTAATTAATAAGGACAGTAGTGTCTGACTTTGCTTAGACAAAAGTCTTGTCACTTAACAGAAATAATGTACAGTATCTAATCTAAAGTCATGGAGCAGTAGAAAAAGATTTGTTATTGTGTATGACTCCCATGAGCTTGGAGGACTGCATCTATACATCTCTGCAATGACTCCAATAACGTATTAATAAAATAATCTGAAATGGCAAAGACAGTGTTCATCAAGAGTTCATCAAGAATATTTGGATTCATCTTCAATGCCTCCTCCTTTATTTTACCCCAGACATGCTCAATAATGTTTATGTCTGGTGACTGGGTTTTCCAATCCTGGAGCACATTGACCTTCTTTGCTTTCAGGAAGTTTGATGTGGAATGCTAAAGTAGGAGAAGGAGCGCTATCCTGCTGAAGAATTTGTGGTTTGTAAAGTAATGGGCAGCACACATGTTTTGAAACCTCAAGGTGTTGATGTTGCCATCCACTCTGCAGATCTGCATGCCCCCATACTGAATGTAATCCCAAACCCTGATTTTTCCCTCACCAAACTTGACTGATGTCTGGGAGAATCTTGGGTCCATGCGGGTTCCGATAGATCTTCTGCAGTATTTGTGATGATTGGGATGCAGTTCAACAGATGATTCATCAGAAAAATCTACCTTCTGCCACTTTTGCAAATGATCAACTAGAAGTCAAGTTATTATTTTTTGCTCTTAAAACTGGGATTGACAACACAATCAACACTATTCTTGAGATCTTTTTGGGTGGACAACTTAATTGTTTTATGTTCAATCCACTTAAATTTGCACAAAAAAGTAAGATAACCTAATAGAATTGTGTCGGGACAGCAGAATTGTGAGCATTTTTACAGTGCATATAGTTTGACTGTTAATGAGTAATTTCAGCTAAAAATAGACAATATTTTGTCAGCCCAGCATAAAATTTGGTTGCATATGCGAGTGATTTACTAGCTTTATAGAGGAGTACCACACACACAGTTATAGCTGCTAGTTAATAAATGGCTACCTCTCATCATCTGAACATCTTTAAGTAGCACTCAGAGCCTCAAACAGTAATTAAAGTCTGTCCCCTCGTGAGGAGACAGAGAGAAGTGAGAATTGTTCAGGAAATGCTTCACGCGCTGAATTATCCATCAATAAATCCCTTCCGTTGCCTCCGGGGTCGCATCCAGGAACGCAGACGGAATGAAAAGACGGCAGGTTTAGGAGTAAATGATGGAGGAATCGGGACAAATAAATTGAGCCGGTGTGTGACAGCTGCTCCTCAGATGCTCCTCTGGTGTGAGTGATGGCGGCTCTGAAGGAACGCTGTGCTGATTTGAGGCAGGAATCTCTCTCTCCAGCAGGTAATTTGCGGTTAGCGCTCCTGCACGATCCATCTCGGGCCTCTCGCCTCGGCCTCCAGCAATAGCTCACTCACACCAGGGTTTCTATGGAGACTGCAAGAGGGTGAGGTGCTTAGGATGGTTTTATTTATTAAAATGCAGCATGCTTCATTTCTCAGATGGAGGGAGGATGGAGACGCTGCAACAGAATTTTCACTCCAGGGAGAAGTGAGTCGAAGCGTGTGATGCTGAGTGTTTGTGAAAGCAAATGTTGCGCTAAATAGTGAAATGTAAAATTACGACAAGCTGCGCTGGAGTTTGATCATGTCTAAGCCTGTTAGAAAAAAAACATAAGATTGTGCTGTGAAATATGCTTTTTTTAAGATAGAAAGTTTTTTCAATACTGCTGTTTAAGTGTTTGGCTAATTTGTTCTTTATCTGTAGGAAATTCATACTTTTGTAGACCATTTTGAGGGATGTAAACAAAAACAATGGTCCCAACGTACTGTTTATTTTAAATGTTTAATTTCCAAAGCTTCCGAGAATCCAAAAAGAGCCACATATTGATACATAATGATAGCTGTTTTAACATTAAGTCATGATTGAATTGCCTCTTATTACAGTTGAAATTAAATAGTTTGATCACAAGCAGGAAATGTTCATAGGCCAGTGACATGACCACATTGAAATGGTCTATTCTGTGATTAATCAAACATAGCAGTGGAATGGAGACGTAATAATACAAAATATTCTATGACGAAGTACCTGGAGAAAACACACATGAACACTGGGAGAACAAGAAACTTCACACAGACATGCCAACTTTACCCAGTCGGGACTCTAACCAGTGAACATCTTGCTTTAAGGCGACTGTGCTAACCACTGAGCCCACTTGTATTCAATTTAAGTGCAATTTAAAGATTTAACCAGGCTAATTAGGTTAACTAATTTAGGTTAATCAAGGAAGTCATTGGACAACAGTGATTTGTTCTGTAGCCAATAATAATTAAAAAACAAAATCTCAGAGTGGCTAAAAAATTGACTTTAAAAAGGGTTTTTAACAAACTTTAAACTATTTTAATTCCAGCCAAACTAAAAGAAATAGTAAAAGAACTGGATTTTCTCCAGAAGGAAAAATATTAAAGGAAATACTGAAAATTTTCCTAGTCTGTTAAACATAATTTAGGATATATTTAAAAAAATACAGAAAACAAATTATTCAATAATAAATATTAATTATTTGTTGTTACTACAGGATTATTCTCCTTGAAATAATTAACTAAGACAATTACTTGTCATACCTGCCAACATTTGTTTCTGAAATTACAGGAGTTTTCCGGGAGAAATGACAAAATGGGAGGGTGACGGGAGATGGGTCTGAAATACTTTAGACTCTTGGGAAAAATTGGAATGTTGGCAGGTACTACTATAATAATCTTTTTTTTTTTTCTCTTGAACACCCAATAATTATTTTTGTGAAGTGTTGCTAACAAGTCTCTGACTGCCATAGTAAGGAAAAAAAGCCATAGAAGTCAATGGGTGCTGGTTTCCAACATTATTCGATATGCTTTCTTTCGTGTTTAATATAAAAAAGATACTTAAATAGATTTCAAATATAAATATGGGTGAGTATAAGGTGAGTAAATTAGCACAGGAGTAAATTGAGACTGGAGGCATATCATTAAACCAAGCTATATTGAGAGCAATTATAACTAATATTTTATATAGTATTAACTAATATTTCTAGAATCATTTAGTGTTTTTCAGTATTCCCTATAGCCTGAGCCACACGATAAAACCATATTAAAAAACTGTTTAAAAATGTACTTTCCCTGGCCATGTTCGCCCCTCCCATCTGCCTTTGCTCCTGCTCTCAATGTGCTGTTGTGTACCTCTGAAACCTTAGGTTAATCAGGAAAGTCATTGGACAACAGCAAATTGTTCTGTAGCCAATAATAAAAAAATAAATTCTTTGGGGGGCTAAAAATATTGACCCTAAAAAGGGTTTTAAAAAAACATTAAACTGTTAATTCCAGCCTAATGAAAGAAATAGTAACTGCACTTTCTCCAGAAGGAAAAAAAATATTATAAGAAATACTGTAAAATATTTCATGGTCTGTCAAACATAATTTGGGATATATTTTAAAAACAGAATAGAAATTGTTCAATATTATGTATTCATTCATTTTTTTTGGGCTTTGTCCCTTAATTAATCTTGGTTCGCCACAGTGGAATGAACCACCAACTTCATAAATCCAGCATGTTTTACGCAGCAGATGCCCTTAGCTGCATCTCATCACTGGGAAACTCCCATGCTCATTCACACATATACACTATGGACAATTTAGTCCACATAGCGCATGTTTTTGGACTATGGGGGAAACCGGAGCACCCAGAGGAAACCCACAACAACATGGGGAGAACATGCAAACTCCACACAGAAATGCCAACTGACAGCCGAGACTCAAACCAGTGACCTTCTTGCATTGAGGCGATCATGCTACTCACTGAGCCACCGTGACACCCCAGATTTTTACAGTGAGAGGTAATCATTTCTCCGTTAAACAGAAATTAGGGTGGCTAATAATTCTGACTTCAACTGTATATATATATATATATATATATATATATATATAGAATCATTTTGTGTTTTTCAGTGTATTCTATAGACTGAGCCACGCCATAAAACCTCAAACTGTTTAAATATGTGCTTTCCCTGGCCACATTCGCCCTTCCCATCAGCCTTTGGTCCTGCTCTTGCTGTGCTGATGTGTACTTCTAAAACCTAGCAGCATGGTGTCCTTCTGTTTGTTTTCCCTCCACCATGTGACCCATAGGTGTTGCTCCATAATTGTTTATTTACAGCAGTGTGTAAATTTGTGGATTATTTATGTGCTCAGTCGACTGTGATTTATTTATTTATTTTTCTTTGGAGTTGCATCTTCATTTTATTTTCCAACAAAAAAATGGTCTTGGCCTGTATTTGTTTAAAGCACTGCATGTCAAATGTTGTCTTTAGAGGGAATCTCTGCTCATGATTTACAGTTTATATTCATGAATGAAACATTTTAGTTTTGAATGTGTCATTGTACGCTGTGAATACCAGTGTTTATGCAGCTGTAGGTCTTTATGAAAGCTTTGTGTTGGGCTAATTCACAGGCACAGATGGCTGACGATGGTCTTTATCAGGACGTGCAGTGCATTTGATAAACAATGCACATTTTTCTTCTTATTCCATTTCCTGGCCATGCATAAGAATGCTGCCGTCCGTAGAGAATGAATGCGTGTTCGATCAAGAGAGGAAGAGAAAGAGTGTGTGTGAATGTGCTGTTTTGTCATATCCATTGGAGCCCACACAGAAGGGCATTGTCGTCAGTTTACAAATCTCCACAGTGAACGGCAGAAGTGTACTGTAATCTGCGATCAGCAGAGGTTATAGAGTAGAGCAACAGCTTGTTTAAGAGCACGTCCTGCTGGGAATCTCACACGCTTCTTTACCGTTTCTGATCTTTGACCCTTGCAAATGTCCTAATAAAAACAGCCGCCTCCTGTGACTCACACCTGCAGCTCTCACTCTGTTCCACATTATAGCAAAGTTCTGCCTGTCAGAGATGACACTTCTGCTCCAACATTTTTTGGAGAGTTTGTTGAGTTTGGGAAATGTCTTTTAAAGTGGGACTTTTTTTTTTTTTTGCTGGTATAAAATAAACAATTTGATCTCCATGATTTACATGGATGATGATTTACATGATTTACAAAGCCAAAGCAACTTTTGTAAGATGTTTGGACAGAACTTTCTGTAGGTATAGTGTGCCCACATTCGTATTTAATTAAAATAAACCCAACAAGTCTCAATTTAAAAATGTACTACTAACGTTAATATATGACCGAAATTCCAGTGATTTTGAGGCCCACCTGCAACATGCAAAGCTCATTTTTATTTAAAGCCACAGGCTACAATAACAGCTGCACTGTACTCAGACACCAAAGTGGGCAGATTCTGGAGGCTATAATAAGTTATCTGATGATGTATTTTGAGCTGAAACTTTACAGACACATTCTGGAGACACAAAAGTATTATCTTACATCTGGTAAAAGGGGGGAAATGGGTGCCCTTTAAAAAAATAAAGCAAATTAACTAAAATGATAGGAGATGTAAAGCCAAACGTTATTAAAAAATAAACTAATTTTATTTATTATATAAAATTATTTCTGACATTACTATTTTTAAATTAATTATCTTGTTTTAAATAAATGCATTTTAAATATTTGTCATAGTTTATTTAGTTCACTTTAACAAATGTAACCTTGTTCTTGTTTGTTAAATATTCTGTTTTAATAAATTCTTTTTTAACATATTTGTCATTGTTAGTTACTTATTAAGGTAATGTAATTTAAACCTTATTTAAAGTCTTTTAAAACTATAAAGTTTGGTGCAATCTCAATGGATATAATGTATTTTGCTTTTTATTACAGTTGTGAACATTTAATGTTGACTTTACAAGTAGCAAACATGGTTATCAAAGTTAACTACAACTAAAATAAATTTGTTCCTTGAAACAAAATAAATAGTGAGGGTGCAAAAATGGTAGTTTTAAATAATTAATTAAATTACTAACAATGAAAATCTAAACCAACACAATGAATGGGTGTGCTGTGTAGTAGAACTTACACTCTAGTAATTCCTAGTTAATGCCGGACTGATCTGAAACCACCAAAATAAAGGTCAGTAGCTCAAAGGATTGAGGGATCAAGACATCAGTGTAAACACAACCTGTCAACCATTTGTTTGTAGTCAAATGCCAGTTCACGCTCACATTTTAGATAGATAGATAGATAGATAGATAGATAGATAGATAGATAGATAGATAGATAGATAGATAGATAGATAGATAGATAGATAGATAGATAGATAGATAGATAGATAGATAGATAGATAGATAGATAGATAGATAGATAGATAGATAGATAGATAGATGCAGTGATTTCAATGGTAAAAAATGATTGGAATTAACATTAGGGTTAATAAATGTTTTTAAATATTTGCGTTATTTAGTTTATTAATTAAGTGAAGTTATTATTTTAACAAATGTAACCTGAAAATCTTTAGGAACCACCTAATCCTTAATGGATATAATATTTCTGATATTACTATTTTTAAATTAAATTTCTTGTTTAAATAAATGAGTTTTAAATATTTTTCATTGTCAAATATGTAATTGTCGATGTGTTCGTTTCTGATTTGCACAAAATGTCTCTTTTATTTGACACATAATTGACATTGCCAGAATTCCCTACATGACATATTTTTTCGGTTGACATTTTTTTTTCTTTTTTTCTTATGTACATTAGAGCTTTGGTAAATTTTTGATAAAAACCGTTTATTACATTACTTTAGTTTCATGCATATTACCATGGTGTTTAGTAGTGTGAACGACACAGAGTACCTTCAACATATTAGTATGTTCGTATTAGTATGTGCTTTTGGAAAAGCTGAAAAAACATTGGCTCAACTTAAGACTTTCTCATAACCACATGTTTTGGTGATGTTTTGGTCAGTGTTTTAACACAATAAATGAATGAAATACCATAGTTTACTGTAGATTGTGGCTTGTTTTTTAACTGTAAAATTCTGGCAATCACAGTTGTTTTTTTGCCATAAATTGCACAGATATTTTTGTTTTTATAGTAGGGCTATAAAAGTATCGATTATGCAATGTGTATATTCGCAATAGTTACACTGTAGGAAAAGATAAAGATAATGTTAAATATTATTATTTTTTAATTATTTATAGAATGATGACCTTGTTATTTCACGTTTGCTTGCTCAATTTATGTACTTGAATACTCTTAAACTCCACATAAAACACTGTGTATTTCACTTTATATACATACATTTTTTATTCTTGTAATTTATTTTATGATACACTGACTGCATAGAAAACCATTTGATGATCCCAATTAATCTTAATTAATGAAATCCTTTCACTTAGAACTATTCAAATCATCTGGTGTAATTATATTCATATTGCAATATAAATTATCGCAGCAAAACAAACAATCACAATGTCAGATTTTGCAGCCCTATTTTGCAGTGGTGTTGTGTTCCAGCAATTGCATTTCAAAAAAAGACTTTCTGTGAGAGTGTCAAGGAGTGGCAAAGAGTTTGTGTACAGACAGCTACCTGTCAAACAGTTGACTCCTTCTGTGAGGCAGGCAGACCAACAGGCTTCTGCATGTCTGTGCGGGCACTTGGCGGACAGGGGAGGTCACATGACCTGCTTCTTACTGCATGGTGCCAGAGTGAAGCCTCACAATTGGTGTCCCATCTGTTTCCTCTCTTTAGCACCTGGACTCTCGGGTCTGCTGTAGTGGTGAGTCTATTTCCCTGCACTGTTGCTTTGTGACTTAGTGTTTGTTTGAAAGTTCGGGCTTAGAAATGCTCATGGGTCTACAGTGCTGTGTTTGGAGTTTTGCACTTTTCCTTTAGCCTATCTTTCTTCCTCTTTTAGGAAATATTTAATATGACTGGACATCTTTTAAAGCTGATTGGACATGTTTGCGTATTTCGGTTCCCCATTTTACAACTGAGTAGTTTGCTTTGAAAAAAAAAAGGAGAGTGTTTGTTGTATTCCCACTTGGCATTGCTTATATTGCCTCGGGATCAGCAGTCTATCCATGCTGAGATCTACTTGAAGCTGAGATTTTGAAGAAATACCAGTAAGTTGATGCTTAGCAACTGGCTTTTGCTTGCGTTATTTATTTTAAACAGACTTTTTTTTTAACAGACTTTATTTTAAACAGATTTTAAAAATTGTGTATATATATGTGTGTATATATATATATACATATATATATATAATTCTAAAATATTAACCTTTTTTTTAAACATTGTTTTTAATAATTTAAATATCCTTAAAGTATTGAACCTTGAAGTCACAGTTGAACAGTTAAAGTCAGAATTATTAGCCCCCCTTTTAATGTTTTTTTTTTTTTAATATTTCCCAAATTATGTTTAACAGAGCAAGGAAATTTTCACGTTTTTTATCTGATAATATTTTTTTCTTCTGGAGAAAGTCCTTGTGTTCATGTGTACATTTCAGCTACAAAAAAGCTGTTTTTATTTTTTATGAATCATTTTAAGGTCAAAATTATTAGCCCCATTAAGCTAATTTGTTTTTTGACTGTACAGAACAAACCATTGTTTTACCATAACTTGCCTAGTTAACCTAATTAACGTAGTTAAGCCTTTAAAGAAGTGTCTTGAAAAATACCTAATAAAATATTATATATACTGTCATCATGGTAAAAATAAAATAAATCAGTTATAAGAAATGAGTTTTTAAAACTATTATGTTTAAAAATATGTTGAAAAAAATCTCTCCGTTAAACAGAACTTGGGGGAAAAAATAAACAGGGGGGCTAGTAATTCAGGAGGGCTAATAATTCTGACTTCAACTATATGTTCTGTTACAATTTGCATCTCACCCCTGGCTTTTTAGCTTTTGTAAGAACATGAACAAACTTGCTTTGCAGGTGTGCAGATACTGTTCATAAGAATTCATGTTCGAGACATTGCATTTTTTTTCTAAGCCTGGATAATCTTTTAACCTCCTCCCTCCAGGGCTGATAAGATCTGAGCCCTGAAATGTAAGTCTCTTTATCTTTGTGGCCGCTTCTATGTGCACACGTCTTTTATTGTAGTCTTTTTATTAGTTTCTGTTATAGTCATTGTTTTAGTTGAGTAGATTTGTAGTGCGATAAACCCTCTTGAGCTAATATGAGAAAGTTAACTAAGCCACAAGCTGCAGCACATTCACTCACAGTTTAAATAGTACTTGTTTTAAGGGACAATTGAAGTACAAATTAGCCACACAGCAATATTAGTATGTTTTTCTTTTTTTTTTAGTCTGTAATTCTATTTCAGATGCTAAAATGTAGTTAGTATGTGTCTGAGTGTGCATATGCATGATGTTGTTGCATAGCACATTCATGCCAGTTTTCAGCATGTGAGATCGACCATTCACTGAGTGCTTTGTTGCATTGGCAGTGAAAGTAGGTCTGAGGTGGGGAATGCTGGTGCCTAGCAACAGGTAAAGACTGTCTCTCTGTAATTTGGCATTGGAGAACTGGAACAGACATGAGTTAAAGCATGATTTCAAACTGCCAGAAGAGCAGAAAGAGTCCTTAATGAATAAATGATATATTTTGCTATCTTTAGGGTTACTCATGTGGCTTCTAACCCTAAGTAAAGGAACATTTCACAATTATAATTCAAAAAATGAGCTTAGCACTCCATTCTTACAGCTAGATGCAATCTAAAGCCAATAGTGTTCCTTATATTAACTTGCATGAGGCAGTCATGCATGGGATCATTGCATGTAGTATAAAAACAGTTAAGAGGGAAATTATGATTTGTTAGATGACCAAATTCAAAACGTTCATTCAATAAAAAAAAAAAAAAAACATGCTAGCAGTGAGCATGATATATATTTTGAGGATGCGCAATGCAAGAACCTTTATGTAAACGGGTCATATGCTTGTACATAGTTACCCAGGGTGAACTATTTCGAATTTGAGAGGCAAGTCATGTTTAATGTCCATATAAACATACTTCATGAGCAATTGTCAAGGCTCAAGATGACTTTGTAAACTGTAGCATTTGGAATCCTTTAATAAATGTGGATTAGGGTTAAAAATATCTAATTAATAAATGTGGTAAATAAGTATTTAAAGCATTAATAGGTACAGTTGTAGATTTGGGCTGATTTATGATATTATATCGAATCACAATAAAATTAATATCATTAACAATGATACGCTATGGACTTTTTTACTGTATGTTGTAGGCATGGGATAACTGGTTTTAAGGTTTACCCTTGTTTTTAAAACCTCTAAAATTTTCTGTTATACCATTCCTAAGGTATATATGTAAGGTTTTATTTAATGTATTTTTATGTGTTGTAAAGAAATCAGTGTTTTTGAAATAAAGAAGAGCACAAGTCAATGATTTATTTTAACTGTTTCGTCTGACATGTTTACTGTTTCAAAATAATACGAATGTTTCTCGAAATAAAATAAATTGTGCTCAGTAGGGAAAAAAGTTTTTCGTTTTACTCAAACATTTAAGAAGAACATATTTTAGAGCAGTGATCACAATACAGTCTAAGTCTTATATTAAAGGTCACCGAAGGTATATCCGAAATGTATATCCGAAAGTATATTATGCTTTTTAACAGACTCTCTAATTTTGTGGCTTCAGTCATTGTTTAGATACTCTTTTGAATCTGGAAGAATTAACAACTTAAATCGAAATATATACATATGTATGTATGTATGTATGTATGTATGTATGTATGTATGTATGTATGTATGTATGTATGTGTGTGTGTGTGTATGTGTGTGTGTATGTATGTATGTATATATATTGTTAATCGTTTTATATGGAAAATAATTATAGAGATCATATTTTTGCCATATACAAGTCCTAGTAGATAGTGAGAAATTTTACTAAATAATTAAAGTTCTTACATATCAACAGTCTTCTGTGTCTAAAATGACTAAAAAGTTGATTATTTAGCTATCCTTTTTTCATAATGCAAAAACTTTAATTCTGAAAAATATTTTCTTATGTATTCAATCACACAATAATCCTCTTTTAAATGCATCTGTGGCAAGTGGAAATTTTACATTTATGCATTTGTCTATAAATCATAGTTGATTAGAATCTGCCTTCTTCTTGTAGTGGAAATGTCTTTCAGAAAATGGACAAAAATAGTCCAACCATTGTGACTCTCATTAGGTTTCAAAAATAAACTCAAAGTACTCTGGAATGACAGAGGAGGTCATCCGTTTTCTTGTTTATAAGATTAAGTCTGCCTCATATGTATGACATGTCCCTTCCTCCCTTCCTGGTTATTCCTTTGAGAAAGTTATTCAGCTAATTATAATATCAGTGGTCAAATTTTATATTAAAGTGGCTTCTTTGTCTTCTTTTTTCATTGACAGATTCTTCTTTGTGCCAAGACGATGAAGGAATGAACATGGATTCATTCAACTGGACAGCAAATAACCAACACACCAATGGCCAAGCTTATGTCACCTCCAACCGCTTTGCCAGCTGGGTTACTTTTGATGAGGATGAGGACTCTGTGTTACAGCCTCCGGGGAGGCCGTCTAATATAAAACTGCATAACCTCAACAATTCTCCTCTGCAGGATGCCAACAGCAACCTGATTCCCTCTTTATTTTGTGGCCAGATGCCAGAGAGACACATCCTGGACTTGACCCCTGATGGCAACAATTCAATCTTTGCGTTTGATAACACATTATCAAAAAACAGCGTCCCTTACAACAAGAAGAACCCTTTCTTAGATGATGACTTCTCCAACCTAAAGCCCTCTCCTATTAACCCCTTCAGTGCCTATTTTGACGAAACAGACTTGAAAACTTCCCAAGGCATTGGCTTGTGTTCAGAGGCATCGGATGTGTCTGCTTTCAGCTCACCTTTCTTTGGATATCAAAATGCTGATATCAAAAGGGAATCTATTTTGCTTTTTCCACCTCAGAAAGACTCTGCAATTGAAAAAGATAGTGTCCAGTCAAGCTTTCCTGTAGATGGTCTGAATCAGCTCAGGAATATACACATCTCTGACCCTGACCGTGATGATAGTCCTCCTTTACCTGATTCAGTGGATGAAGCGGACTCCACTGATTCCACTTATGAACCACACCACATGACACCTCAGGAAGGCTGGCCGATGCTCCTGCGTATTCCTGAGAAGAAGAACATCATGTCCTCACGTCACTGGGGACCAATATTTGTCAGGTTGACGAACAGCGGCCAGCTGCAACTTTTCTATGAGAAAGGGCTGGAGAAGCCCTTTAAAGAGTTCCAGCTGAACTCCCAGCATGAAATATCAGAGCCCAAGCTTCAAAACTACGATGAAAATGGCCGGGTTCACACCATCAGTGTAGACCATGTGGTTTACAAGGAAAAGAGGAAGATCCAGCCCAAGGTCACAGTGGTTCATTTGCCTGTCAAAGAGCAAGTGGTGAAACTTGGGACTACAAACTACCAGGACTTCTTAAGCTTTCGTCACGCTCTACAGGAGAGACTTGTGGGCCTCTCGATGGACCAAGAAGGTCTCAACTGGCCAACGACTTACACTGAAGAGGAGGTCCATGTGGAGGTGAGGGATGACTTTTATGGGATTCTCTCCAAAGGAGACAGCCGGATCTTGGAGCAGCTGGTTTTTACCCGAGTGAACATGCTAGCCTTCTTGAATGGATCCCCACCTTGTAGTATCGGCCTCAATGATATCCAGATCAAAGGTAAAGAGGTGGTTTCTCGGCATGACATAATTCCTAACACAACCTCACGTTGGATTCAACTGCGGGACTGTCGATTGCATGAGTGTGCAGACCAGCTAGAGTTTAACGAGTCCCGAGCCATTACGTTCAGCCCACCGGTTGGCCGCCGATTTGAACTGCTTCGTTTCCGCACTCCGTTTGCCGAAAAAACCCTTCCCTTCACTCTGAGAACTGTTGCTTGTGTCAGGGGTGCAGAAGTGGAGATGCAGTCCTGGCTGATAATGTCAACCGGGTTCTCATCCAATAGGGATCCTTTAACGTTAACACCATGTGAGAATGTTGCAATTCGTTACCCCATACCAGAAATTTGGGCAAAGAACTTTAGGCGCGAGAGTGTGACGGGAGAGAAGTCTCTGAAGGCTCGATTCAACAAAGGAGCCAGCTTTGGTTCGACTAGCACATCAGGGTCTGAACCAGCCATGAGGGTCACACTCGGCACAGCCAAATACGAACAGGCCTTTAAGTCTGTAGTATGGAGGATTGGTCGCCTGCCGGACAAGAATTCAGGTGGGATTTTAGGGCTGAATTTGGTAATCATGTTGTCAAATGATAAGACAGCAGGAATGAACTTAGCATGCTGGAGTTGTCATATGTTCATAAGTCACACAGTAATAATTTCAGAATAGGTCACTTGTGAGTTCTTGTGAGTTCATATTATACCTAATATTATATATTTGGTCATACTTAATTTTAAGGTACAATTTTTTTAAACCACTTATGCTGCGTTCACACCAGACGCTGATGAAGCATCAAGCGTAAGCGGTTTACATGTTAAGTCAGTGCAAAGACGTGAATAAAATAATTTTAGTAAGCTACAAAAATATAGGATATAGGAGAAATAGGATTAGCATAGCATAGCCATGTTATGGTCTTTAAATCAAGATCATGCTTGCCTTGTTCTCCTCTGCTACTCTTGTCTAATAGAACTTTTTAATTCCATCTAAATTCTGTTTTTCATTTGATAAACCAGTTGCGACTTTTTCTTAGTGTCTATAGCCTGTATAGTGATTTTGCTGTTGCTCTAAAGTAATGCTACTTCTGCTTTCTTTGTATTGGCATGATGAGAATATTAGCATAGATAGTAGATTAAAGGTTTTAGTCTGAATAGATCCTCACAAACTCCCAATTCACAATGCAGTGCTAACAAGCAATGCCTCTTAATGCAGTATTGACTATCAATGCAAGTGCATTGGTGTAGAAATAATCTTTTATCCTGTTTTGTTGCTTTTCTGTGGTCATAGCATTTGCATTGCGACCAGTGCTGGTATTCTTTTTTTTTCTGTCAATGGCAAACGCTTTAGGCTTTTCAATAGTACATCAGCAGGGATCCCCTCCCCCTGCGTGAGCCTGATTGGTGAGACAAAACTCAAGCTGTCATTATCTATTAATTCACAGGCTCACTGTCTGACATCCCTGAGCTTCACAGTCCAGCACAATGAGCTTTCCTTAAACAATTTCTCTTTGTGTTTTCTTTGCTTTAGTAGGATTTCAAGGAATAGTGTGCAAACATTTAAATATCTGCTGTTCATTTATTCATCCTCAGGCAATTTAGCTTGTAGGTGACTTAGGGCTGGGTGAAACAGAAAAAAAAAGATCACAATATAATGTTTATTATCATTCAATAATTATTGAATATTTTTACAATCTTAGAAATATTAGGATTTTTTATTTATTTAAACATTTTATTTTAATTTACTAACATTACTAAGGCAAATAGTTTTAATAGTTTTTAATAAAAAATAAACAAAAATATCCTGTATCTTATGTCTTATAATAAAATTAACATAAGCGCTATAGAGACTCAAACTTAATAAGTAAAATGTACAAAGTGTGTGCAATGATAAAGTGTACATGCTGAATGATCAAAGCAAACTTGAAGGGCGGTCAACAGATCAACATCTGTAAGGTGTGATTAATAATGACACAGTACTACAAACTCTACTAACAAAACAAATTATGATAATCAAATCTGAGCTTTCAAGTAAAGGACACAACCATCATTATTTAATTACATATTGCAACATAGCAAATTGTGAAGTTGAGTGACTACATTACCCCATATTTAAAAAAAAAAATCTTTCAGATGGTGAGCTAATGGCTGGGATGCGCAAGAAAAGAAACCAAAAAGCCACTCTGGCAACATCCTTACATCCTTTTTTATACAGTCTCTTTACTACTGTTTTTCATGGCGCTCATTTTCGTGTGTGTTGCTATTCCTACGTGAGGTGCCGAAACCCAACCAGAGTCCGTTCACATGTTGCGTTTGAGGCCGTACTCACACTAGGTACAGTTGCCTCGAACCGGGCCAAAGCACGCTTGTCCCCCCTCCCGTCTCCCCCGACGGCCCGCGCTCACACCATATCGGGCCTCGGCACGCTTACGTCATCGCTGCTGCGCTGTTCAGAAGCGCTCTCTATGGCAAGCCTTTTTAGCATTTAAATCTTTGTTCTGACTCCATAAATATATTTAGAGATATCTCTAATTATATTTTGACTAGTCATAATTATAATTCGACTAGTCAGAATAACAATTAGAGATATCTGCAATTACAATTGTACTAGTACGAAATCAGATTGGAGATATCTGCAAATATATTATGACTAGTCATATTCCTCCATTGACTTCCATTGAAAAATATTTGCAGATATCTCTAAATGAGTTTTGACTAGTCACAATTGTAATTAGAGATATCTCTGAGTTTTTACTAGTCATAATACATTTGGAGATGTCTTTATCTTATTTATCTTATTAATTATTCATCATATTTAGAGATATTTACAAATCTATTTGAAGATCTCTAATTAATTTACTAATAGTCGAATTACAGTTGTAGATATCTTGAATTGGATTTTTGACAAGTCAAAACTCAGTTAGAGATATCTGCAAATATTTTTCAATGGAAGTCAATGGAGGAATATGACTAGTCATAATATATTTGCAGATATCTCCAATCTGATTTCGTACTAGTACAATTGTAATTGCAGATATCTCTAATTGTCATTCTGACTAGTCGAATTATAATTATGACTAGTCAAAATATAATTAGAGATATCTCTAAATATATTTATGGATAGTCAGAACAAGGTTTAAATGCTAAAACGGCTTGCCATACGCTGTCACTCAGTAGCACAGTGGAGATTTCTCTAGTTATATCGTTTCAGTCGTTTGATATGCCGTCAAATATTTCGCCAAACAGTCCTTAGGGATGCGGTGACACGCAGTCAGATATTTCGCCGAACAGATCCGCCACTTTTGGCGCTCATAAACAATCATTAAGCTCTCGTGCTGCAGGAATGAGGAGGTCTGCTGAAGGCGCGCAGCTGGCGTTCTGTGAGGAGTTTGCGTCTTTAATAAACTACGGCAGTTTGCGTTCACTGAACAGTAAGAATGATTAATAAATCCATATGAAACAGTCCCTTAAAAGTCACGTCTCGCTTTCGGTTTCGGGCTTTGGTGCGTTTTGCGCTCACACACAAGCGTACCGCGCCAAAGGCCTCTTCCAACCGGGCCAGGGCCGGCCAAGTGAACTGTGCTTGAGCGCGATTCAGCGCACTCACACTTCTCAAACAATCCGGGAAACGGGCCTGGGCACGGTATGGATGGCATAGTGTGAGTAGGCCCTAAAAGCATGTGAAAAGCATGAGAACATGTATTCGGTTTACTTCGCCATTTTTAATGCGCTTTGTGCTCATGCTCCTCTGGCATCTCTCATAACTAGGCGACCATCAACCGTTTTTCTCAGAGGATGACAAACAGAAAAAATACATTGCTGCGGTTCCGAAATTAGTTTGTATTTATAAAGAGAATGAAAAAACACTGCTGTGTTTGGGTGCTCTGTGTTTGTCTTAGTCTGCCATTATTACCGAAATGTCTATTGCATACAAAGTGTGAAGCAGATTTGTTAGTTTTAATTACATGAATTGTGGTGTGTATGCCGCATTCTGAAATGTTTTCAACTAGGTACGCCTGGTCACTTGCGTTGCACCAAGCCTGGCACCTTGATTGGAAATAACCCTAAGCTAATTGGCATTCCTTCCAAGGTACATACTCAGCAGACACATTTTAATAAAGCTATAGCATCTCATACCGAAGCTTCATACTGTACTTTTTTTTAAGCGTTATTGACAATGGTGTTCGGTCAATAAATGTCCATACCATTTTATCGGCCCAGCCCTAAGGTGACTTTTTGTTTTTGAGTTGCACAGTTGAACAAGACTTTCATCTGAAAATGTGGAGATTCAGATATTTCCAAGTTGTAATACAAGTCATTACGCAATAGGAAACCCTGGAACTTTTCCCAAGGCTATGAATTAAAGGCGATAATGTTGCAAATCATTTTTATATTATAGTTTCTTGCAATTTTCTAATCACAAGACCTCAAAATACTGTCAGCTGCCATGGGTATCAATTCAATGCTGAAAGAAAAAATGCCACCTACAATACATCTCGTATGGCTTGAGAATGTATAAATTAATGTACATTTTTATGTTTGGGTGAAGTATTCTTTTAACATCTTTAAATTCCAAAAACCTTATTTTTAAAAGCCATAAATAGGCTAAAGGCGGTATAAGATTTCAATGATGTGATAACCTTAAATAAAATATATATTTTTAAATGTCTGGGTAAAAAACGTAAACTTTTTTTCCTTTTTAAACACAAAATATTTAATTTTGAGAAACATTTAAAATATTTTCGGGCAGTAAACATGTCTGGCTAAATAATTCAAATGGATCATTGACTTCTGTCTTCATTAGTTTAAAAAACACAGATGTTTACATGGACACCAATAATCTGATTTTAATACGATTAAGACAATACTCTGATTAAGAGTCTACATTGTAAACAGAGATTTTTGATTTAATTTAAACCAATTAAGGTCATCATCCATATAAATACAAATTTAAATTAAGACATGTGGAGTATGCTGATTTTAGTCAGATTTTTAAAGTGCAGTACAGACATGCAAACACCGCAATCAAACTAATACCAGCGTGTAGGATTTCCGCTGCATTTTGCGACAGGATATTCTATACACATATGGCTGTTTGACACTATTCTCTGCACCTACAGAGTCGGTAAAGGACCATAGACACCTGCGTTACGAATTGCTGAGGGTTTTTTTTTTCTGATACCACGTGAGGTATCGAATTCCATTAAAACAACACTCTTGCAGCAGTTCATACTCGCATCCAATATCTCGTTTGTCACAAGGGGCATGCATGAAATGTTCCTGAATGAAAGTGAAAGTGTTAAACTGCATTTAAAGTTGACAAAATAAAAATAAAAACACCCGAAATGACATGAAACACCAGAGGAAATGTAGATAGTGCAGTGACAGAATGACGTTAATCAAATTATGTGCTTTAACATGTAAAACTTGATCATGAAAGGAACTTTAAGAAAGCAACTCATGTAAACACCTTAATCATATGATTGTCTTATTCAGATAAAGGCAAATAATTTGGTTACTGATGTCTGTGTAAACATAGTGACTGACTGTGAAATCAGATCTAGATAAAGTGATATGTCTTACAAGGCCAATTCTATGATGATGTTAAATTTCTCTGGTCCTGTGGGTTAGGCTAATGTAAAACTTCCTCTAGTAATTTGCATGAAGTGGTTATAATTGCATACATTCCATTAATGTGGTTGTGGTGGTATTTTTTGTAGCGCTGGGTCATCCTCATACATTCTTCTGCCGTTTGGAGCTGGGCTCAGATTGGGAGGTGCCGCCAACATTTGAATGCGTGGTCGAGGTGGAGTTTGACATGCCTTCTGCTTCTGCGTCCAAAGCCGCTGTTCGCTCTCTGTCTGTGGGGGACAAAACTGACTTGAAGAAATGGATCACCTACAAATCGCATTACTCCTATCAGGTATTCTGTGTGTGTGTGAAAGTGAGAGAGAGAGAGAGAGAGAGAGAGAGAGAGAAGGAAGTAGTAAAATATGCTTCATTTCACTAAAGTTGTCCTCTAGGCAAGGATGAATTATGTAAAAGTAACACACTATGTTCCAACATCCAGAAAAAGGCTATAAGCCATTCTACATTGGGTTACATGTTTTAATTAGGACATTTTTAAATGCACAGTTCTATTACCAGTTCAGTTTCCAGAATCATACTTGCATAAAGCATCAAATATATATATATAGCAACAGGCCTAATACGACATATTATAAGACTCAAATATGGAAATAATATCAGATGGTAACTTCGGTCAATTTTTCCCAATAGATAAACAGCTCTCTGTAAAATTTCATCATGCTTTCACTTTCTTTTAAGACATGAAACACACATTTACCAGTAGGAATGACATCCTGCCCTACTCTCTTACAAATAACCATGTGACTATTATACAATGTGACTATTACAAAATCATAATACACTGTGATATAGACTGGGTCGTTAGTTTCTTGGACTGATTTGTTTTCTCACTACAATCGATCCGCTCAATCTAGCAGAGACCACCTCATTCAGGCGATCTCGGATCGATTGATTTGGAACTGCGCAAATAAACGGGGTAAACGAGATAAACTCTGAAACAATGTTTATGTGTGAAAGCACCCTAAGATTGTATTTGCACGCAATTGACATATAGACGCAGCCAAGGTAAACTTTTTGTGACAAGGCAGCACTGCCCCTATCGGGCCAGTAACCACTCTGTCCACTGGCCCGAGCGTCTCGTACACTATATATATATATATATATATATATATATACACACACCGCTGCTGTACATTTTCATGTTAATATTACGGTAGTTTATTCCACCAAAACCCCAGTAAAGACATGGATTATTGCAAAACAAGATGGAGATTTCATTCCAGCAATTGCAGGGCACTGAGGGCAGGGTATGTTATTTAGGTTCTTCTGGATTTTATATAAGTGTGTTGGTGTTTTTATCTGGTTTTTATATAACACATTAAAAAATAATACACATAACTAGGCCTGTATATAACCTTTATTAGCACTGGCAATCAAATAACCGCATTCAAAAAGATTTTTTTCACATAAATATATTGAATCAATGTTTATTATTTGCTGCCTTCTGTTTTTAATCCAGTTTCTTGAACTTTCCCCCCCTTCATGAGTTAAAACTTTTGGAAGTCTATAAATTGACTTTCATTCATTCATTCATTTTTTTGTCGGCTTAGTCCCTTTATTAATCCGGGGTCGCCACCGCGGAATGAACCGCCAGTTTTTACGCAACGGATGGCTTTCCAGCCGCAACCCATCTCTGGGAAACATCCACACATACATTCACACACACACACTCATACACTACAGACAATTTAGCCTACCCAACTCACCTGTACCGCATGTCTTTGGACTGTGGGGGAAACCGGAGCACCCGGAGAAAACCCAAGCGAACGCAGGGAGAACATGCAACCTCCACACCGAAACCCTAACTGAGCAGAGCCTCGAACCAACGACCCAGTGACTTTCTTGCTGTGAGGCAACAGCAGTACCTACTGCGCCACTGCATCCCCCCTAAAATGACTTTTTTTGGCATTTATTATTTTGGCCAATTTAAACAATTATAAAGAACACAAAACAGAAACATTTTTATCCTCTGACTGTGTTTCCTATGTAGAAGAACCACTTCCTGCGCTCCATCTGAGTCTCAGTCTCACACATCATCAGTGACGTCATGTGAAAACAATCTGCAGTATTAATTAGTTTTGTGATCCTTGAATAGGGTCTTAATCAATTTTAATAATGTCATTGTTCTAAATTGGGCTTAATTTTCTTTATACTCTACATTGGTTGTGTAACTTTTTTTAAGCTGTTTGATAGATTTTATAGCTTTGATACTTAGAGTATCTTCATCTTCCTCACTGACACAACTTACCCCTCCTCCCACAGTGATTAAACCTATATTTATGTCATATTATATTCTATACATCTGTCCTTCCCCTCAAAATTACATTTTAGAAGCCTGCTAATTTAATTAGCCTATTTGCTGGTGATTTTCAAGCCCCTCAGGCTGGGGCTGAGTTAAATGTCATGCACCCTCAGACAAAGCCACCGAAAGACAAGTTGTCCCCCTGAAGCGAGCTGCTGTTTCAGCTGCCAGAGCTCGTTTTCCCTACTGCAATTCAAAACATGTCATTAAGGTGGCTGGAGCTTCTTTCTACAAACATCTGTTCCCATTACTGTTCAGCAACCACAGGGAGTGATTCATCACCGAGCAGAGGTGCGCAAAAACAGCACAAGATGTAAAACTCTGCCTGTAACCTGCGTATAGGAATGAATGTAAAGCTGCTGATGAAGCATCTTGCTGTATTTGATTAATGCATTGTAGCAGGTGTCTGAATGCCTGTGAGGTCAGCCAATGGAATGAGCTTGTTCAGAAAGTTTAGTCTGGATCAGAATTTTCTAGATTTGGAAATCTTCAGCCATCTTACTTTTGTGTCAGTTCCGTATCAAGTAAAATTGGATTAGATGACAGTGATTCAGATACAAAACACTTATTCTGATTTCCAAATCTGGATCACTAGTACTCTAAATACAATTACAATTTATGCTACTACATTGTAGAAAATTAGTTGCTACCTTAAATGTTTAAGTTGAATCAAACTAGTTTACAAGTCATCTTAAATTAAAACCATAAAGGGCACCTGATTGACCCCTTTTTCAAGATTTACGATTAGCCTTTTGTGTCTTAAGAATGTGATTTTAAAGTTTCAGCTCAAAACACCCATCAGATTATTTTATTATATCCTTCAGAACATTGGAATTTTCTGTTCTGAACACAGTGTAGCTGTTTTTGTTGCCTGTGCCTTTAATGCTAGTTCTCCCCGCCCACCATTTCTACTGTTTTTGCACAGCAAATGTGACAGGATACACGTTAATATACAATGCTGTAGGGATATCCGTTATGTTAATGTACAAAATAAACCTGATTTAATGTTTACAAACTGGGATTAAAGCGTCGTCTTTCACAAGTGTACTGCGGCTGAGGTCATGAATTACGTAACGATTTTACCGTCTTTAACTTTATTACAAACATGCGCTGTTTTAAATATGTTATGAACTTGTAAAACTCATCCTTGATCACATTTGATAATGACTGATGATCACAGAGAGCTGAACAGCACTTGTAATCCTAGTTGCTTTGCGCACATGCTGTCTTGTTGATATGATTATATGCATTACTATGGAGGCATGTTAATACGTGGCTGTCAATCAATTCGGTGGGACGGGGAAACTGCACTCCTATGTCACGTTGTGGTCGGCCTCAAAATGGGAGTGATTTGGATCCTATTTTAACGTCAGGAAATTAAAAATAAGAGACTTATCTCTATATCACCCCAATATAACTGTGGACACACTAAACCTACACACAGTTCTGTCTAAACAGCTTACAAAAGATAATTTTCATCATAGGTAATTTTCATCTCAGCAGGCCCAGGATGTCAATATGTCAGATTGACGTTGTACCCCAACGTTGTGGGACATTGAATTTTTTTCAGAACAAAACTTTTGGTCGATGTCAGTGTCCAACGTCGGACAGATGTTACATTTTGTTTACTTTCCAACACAACCTAAAAACAACTAAATATCCGGCCTAACGATGTTACAGCTTGACGTTGAGTGAACGTTACCAATATGAGGTCTATCAGACATTGGATTTTAGTTTGCCATACCTGACAAATAAATGTCAGTATTTGACGTCAATATGACGTTGTATTAAGATGTTGGCTCAAAGTTGGATTTTGGGCACTTTCTATAACGACCTAAAATCAACTAAATATCAACGTCTTTTCAAGTCGTTATTGAACATCAAAATAACATTGTCCTTAGACGCTGGTGCCCTAAATCCAACCTAATATTAACGTCTTATGACATTGTGTGTCTGCTGGGTTCAGTGACATGTAGTCTAAACAGTCTCTCTGTCATTCCGTATAAAGATTTTTGGACCATTGTAAATGCTTTTAAATGGTTTGCTGCAATTATAAAGTGGCCATTTCTTGGAAATGTTCAGTATGATGCGGTTTACTATCTATGGGTGATTTGATTGGACAGGAATCACAGGACTGATTTTTCTACTGAGCCAATCTCCGAAGACAAGAACAAATAAAGTAGTGGCTTCAGGTGGATGGAAAATAGTGGAGTAAAAGTACTGATACAGCACACAAAATTTACTCAAGGGAAAGTAAAAGTACACATTTTTAAATAAAAAAATAAAAATAATAAAAAAATACTCAGATACAGTAATTTAAGTGTTTGTAATTTGTTACTTTACACCACTTCTAAAAACAGCTTATAAAACTTAAAAAGTCGAAAACATGATTAACTTACTTTTATTTAGTAATTACCACAAAAACATGTTGTCATGACATAGTGATCATAATATTTTAGTGTATGAACATCACCTTCCTTTATCAATGATCATATTATAAATCTTAAAGAGACTACTTGTCAGATACCTTTTAAACTATACAAACTGAGGGTATTCAAAAGTTTTTTTTTTAAACAACAAATTCTCAGGATTTTATCCAGCTTGGATAGTGATTAGATCCAATCCAAACAACTGGCCCTAAGTGATGGTTGAGTTTAGTGTATTCTGTTGGTTATAAGCTCAACCTTCTTGCCTTGTAAGTGACTGCCTCCTTGTGGCGAACAGTAGCTATTGTTCTACTACTAACTTGCATTTGTCTCTGTTGTCCTGTAGGTGGCGGTGGAGCAAAAGAATGAAACCACAGTGGAGGGGACTCCGAGTGAGAGATCTAGTGAGTGCACTCAGCAGTGAGGAAACACAAGAGGGAGGTTTACAGGTTGCACTTGATGAACAAGAGGAAGTTCGGCCCTGACCTTGGGTAGTTTTCGTTTACATTTTTTTAGTGTAATGTTAAAATGAAACTAAGACACATTTTCAGCATGAATGATTGGGGAAATGGAAACACTGCAGAATATTTCTAGAACTCTATGTGTCCAAAATATTTCAAGTATGTGACTTGCTGTTGCAGCAAATTCTTATGATTTTGTTTGATGGATATGGCAACCCACATAGCAATTTATTTCCAGTCATGATTTGTGTAAAAAAAATCTATATTTTGCCTATGAAGTGTCATTTCTTTAGGTTTATCAGGTCAGATTTCTTGCTATTTAATTATTTACCAAGGATAACGAGGGACTGACACATTTTCAGAGCTTTTGAATTAGAATACAGATAATTAAGCCTAACTTCTAATAAAATAAATGCTAGTATAACAAAAAGGTACCATCAACCTTAGATTTGTGATCTTGAGACTTTTATAAGCACATTTTAATTGGTTATAAATATTTATATTTGAGTTCCATTTCCATGCATTTTTAGATCAACAATTTCAAATAAAAAATATAATTTACATTCATTTGACTTTAAGTTTATTTCTCAAACACTGAGAAACAAATCTGATGAACTGAAGATTAATTAGGTTCAAGTCCTAAAGCATTGTATTGCTATGAGGGAAATAGATTGTGAATGTCAAACACCCTTTATTTTGCACATGTCGTTGAGTTTAAGTGAGCATATTTTTATTTAGTTTTAACACTTTAAAGTAAGTTTCGTTATGTACGAAGTGGCCAAGAGAGCTTAACTTGCTGCAATTAAAAAAAGCACATGCCATTACAAAAAGCGACAGCAAATTGAGATAAGATCTTCATCCATTTGACAGCATACAAGCTGCAAATCATTACAACATAAACACATTAAAAAAAAACAAAAAAAAAACTTGCTGCTTTTCGCACAACACCAATAAATTAATAAAATGCACTGCATTTTCTCACAATGCAAACAAAGAGCATGGAACTGTCATGGTGGGATATTACAGAACACAAAAATCCATGTGCAGCAGTTTATTTTGACAAAAAAAAAAAAAAAAAAAACAAGCGATAATCCAGAAAACACAGGTTGACAAGCAAAAGCAAAAATCAAGTAAAGGAGTGAGCACAAAAAAATTGTCCAGGCTAGAAACAAACAGGAATCCAAAAAAAGAGGGCAAAAATATAAAACTAGACATGTCCAGACATGAACAATCAGGAATCCAAAAATAAGCAAATACAAAACTTGATCACCAAACACGAGGAACAAGCAAATTCCTAAAGCAACTGAGATACAAGACAAAGGGTTTCTAAAGACCGAACTAAATTCACAAACAAGAAACAGCTGTCACAAATTATAGACTCAGAAGCAAAGCATTGAAGGAAATGAAGTTCAAAGACAAAAACAAACTAGTGCCCTCAAGTGTCCATTGAAGGGCACTGCAACAGGTGTGACAGGAGCACAATGGAAATTTATGTTATGGTTATTTAGGCTAATAAAATACAAAAGACAAGAGAATCGGGTTGCTAAATAAACAAACAAAAAACTCGGTTTTCAAAGATCACCCACAACTTCACTGAGCAATAGTCATAGCATAACGGCGTCCATCACGTTTTTGGGTTTTCTTAAAACATTTTTGTTGTTTTCCGTTCTTTTTGCAAATATTGTGAGAAAATGCAGCATGTTTTCGTAAATTGTTTGCGTTGTGAGAACATGCAGTGCGTTATATTAATTTGTTTGTGCGTTTTTTAATGTGTTGCTGTCAAACCGATGTTTTTTGTAATTGCATGTGTTTTCTTTAATTGCAGACTGTTAAGTTCTCTTGGCCACCGTAAGAGAGGACTTAAGCTGTGTTAAACTACAAACAAACTGCTGTAATTATGTTTGTGTGTGTGTGCTTTAAATACATTTCTTAAAAAAATAAGTTTAATTTTTCTTACATTTTATTGACAAATAATAAGTGTCTAACAACAACAACAAACAATATTTGAGGTAACCCTTTCTAAATAATATTTGCGCAATATTTGAGTAGCATTTCATTTCACATGTTGTTGTTTTGGTTTTGGGAGTTTCTGTTGTTTTTTTAGCAACACTCTTTGTGCACAAACCCAGTACTAATCAAGAAGCATTAAAACAAATGACATAATGTATGCTTTAATCATAATAAAAATGATTATGATTCACCGTTGCTCTGGTTTGTTGTTAAATGCAGAGGAACACACTTTGAAGAAGTACAATGAATGATTAAAGAATGTTTTTGGCATTCTTGTTCATATGGTCTGATGCATTTCTGTTTCTGCTGCAATATATGAATAGCAGGGATTCACATTACAGATGTGTAGCCGACAAATCTCCAACAACTTCCAGCTTCTTCAGCTCAAAGACTTCTACTACGTGCCTGGTCCATAATAACATGCGAACAGTAGGGGAGAGCAGGGATAAAAGTATTATTTTTCATAAAAATCTATTTTTGAAAATAGAGCTTAAGACAGAAATATATTTTGGCAGTGGTTATTAACTCATAAGTGTGGTCTATTAGTATTGGGTGGTATTTTGAACAAATGTAGATTTACTTTATTTACACAACAAAATTTGCTAGATTTACTGGCTTAATCTGGTTTATTTTAAATATATCTGACTATGACCTTGTTAATCTTTGCAAAAAATATTAAACTTATACTGAAGTTCGGACCTAGCCGCAGGACACAGTCCCGAAATCCATCAAGAGTTGCATGCTAAATGTGTTGCCTGGAAAGCAAATGTTGTCAGGGCTTTGAGAAAATAGATTTATTACTTTTGTCCCACATTACTTTCATCCCATACTACACTGCCTGACAAAATCTTGTCGCCTATCCAATTTTTGAGCTTGGACGACTGCATCCATACATCTCTGCAATTACTCCAATAACGTATTAATAAAGTCATCTGGAGTGGCAAAGAATGCGTTCTTGCAGGACTCCCAGTGTACATCAAGGTTCTCTGAATTCATCTTCAATGCCTTCTCCATCTTCCCCAGACATGCTCAATAAAGTTCACACCTGGTGACTAGGCTGGCCAATCCTGGAGCACCTTGACCTTCTTTGCTTTCAGGAACTTTGATGTGGAGACTGAAGTATGAGAAGTAGCACTATCCTGCTGAAGAATTTGCCCTCTCCTGTGGTTTGTAATGTATTGGGCAGCCCAAATGTCTTAATACCTCAGGCTGTCGATGTTGCCATCCACTCTGCAGATCTCTCGCATACCCCCCATACTGAATGTAACCCCAAACCATGATTTTTCCATCGCCAAATTTGACTGATTTCTTTGATATTCTTGGGTCCATGCGGGTTCCAATAGGTCTTTTGAAGTATTTGTGATGATTGGGATGCAGTTAAACAGATGATTCATTGAAAAATCTACCTTTAGCAACTTTTCCAAATGATGAACTAGAGGTCAAGTTATTATTTGTTGCTCTTACAACAAGGATTGAAGAGAAGACCTTTGTCAGGTAGTTTATAATTATTTTTTTACATTTCTTACATTGCAAATCCATATTCAATATCTTACTTTTTTTTTTTTTTACAGTTTTTGTTGCAAATATGTTTTAGACTTGGTTAAAAACCCATCTTCTAAGAATTGATGTCAGAAAACCAGACCAAAATACTTTTAAATAATAACAAATATGTCAAATAAGCAAGTTTTCTTGCCTACGCACAGTGTTATTTAGATGGCTTTAATCAGAAATTTCCTGATTGATATGTGAATATAGGCTTTTCATAGACTCTGTTGGAAATTATCACTTAGCACTAAAATTAGCTGTCTAAAAACTAATTTAGAGCAAAATATCCAGGGCTATACTAAACTGTAAACATTTGATGATTCAAATTATAATTGTCAATCCTCCAGTTTTCCCAGGATTCTCCCTTATTTACAATTCTTTCATGCTGTCATCAGGTAAAGGTATTTTCTCGTATTTCTCCCAAATTTTAATCTTTCTATGAAGGGTGGCAATCATAAACATCATAGAGGCGATCCTCCCTATACGCAACAAAACTGCCGAACCACCAGGGGACACTCCCTGCTCTTAAATGTGAATCTGTTTTGTGCTTTCATTTTATTTAGGCATGAAAATACTAGCTGCAGGCGACGCGGTGGTGCAGTGGGTAGCACATTCGCCTCACAGCAAGAAGGTTGCTGGTTCGAGCCTTGGCTGAGTCAGTTTTTGTATGGAGTTTGCATGTTCTCCCCGCCTTCGCGTGGGTTTCCTCCGGGTGCTCCGGTTTCCCCCACATTCCAAAGGCATGCTGTACAGGTGAATTGGGTAAGCTAAATTGTCTGTAGTGTAATGTATGTGTGTGAATAAGTGTGTGTGGATGTTTTCCAGTGATGGGTTGCGGCTGCAAGGGCATCTGATGTGTAAAAAACTGCTAGATAAGTTGGTGGTTCAATCCGTTGTGGCGACCCTGGATTAAAAAACGGACGAAGCCGAAAAGAAAAGAAATGAATGAACATTAACTGCGTCCTAAATGGCACACTATGCACTATATATCTATCTATATATATATATATATATATATATATATATATATATATATATATATATATATATATATATATATATATATATATATATATATATATATATATATATACACACACACACATATACAGTTGAAATCAGAATTCTTAAATTTGTTTTTTCTTTTTTGTGTATTTCCCAAAGGATGTTAAACAGAGCAAGAAAATTCGTAGAGAAAGTCTTATTTGTTTGATTTCAGCTACAATAAAAGCAGTTTTTAATTTTTTAAAAACCATTTTAGGGTCAAAAGTATTAGCCCCTTTAAGCTATGTATTTTTTCAGTAGACTACAGAACAAACCATCATTATACAAAAACTCGCCTAATTACCCTATCCTGCCTAGTTACCCTAATTAACCTAGTTTAGCCTTTAAATGTCACTTTAAGCTGTATAGAAGGGTCTTTATATATAAAGAATTGCCTTCATGTGTTTATGTTATGTTTTTTTTAAGTATTTTATACACTGATGCTGCTTTAGCTTACAAAATATACAATATGTGTTAATGAGAAATATTATAAACCACTTCTTTCCCACAATTCTGTTGAGTCTATAACCTGAATCTGAAATGTGAGGGAAATGATGATCCCCTCATATCATCATAGCCAGGATGAGTTTCCATAGTTACCAACTTGAAAACTGAAATGTGGCAAATGTGAAGGAACCACTCGAGACAAGACCCGCAACTTTATTGTATTTTTCTACACTGGAGACACTGAGAGAATCCTGGATAGGCTTGGGCATTTTTGAGCCTGTGATATTTTGGAAAAGTAATAGCTTTGACCTAGAGAGAAATTAGGACTTTTTTTATTCTGTACAGCAGCAATTTCCCAATGCTTGTGGAGTGACACTGAGGTGAAGCAGATATTGATCTAGCAGAGGTTTCTCTCCTGCAGGAACAGCGCCTGTGAGGATTCTCAAATTCTTAATAATTTATCCTCTGTCTGCACATGCATAAATGTGATAGGGTGAGAGATGCATTTGAACTATCAAGTCATTTCAATTCAATATCTCCAACCCCCAGAAGTACTGTAGCATGGGTTTCATAGAGTCTTTCAATTATTTTGATTTTCAATTTAAGCTGAAGCAGATAAAATTTCTATTTAGAATATGAGGAAAAGATTGATACATTAATTAATGGGTGGATAGTTTAATGTATGCTTTTTGCATACATAATTGTATATCAGTAGATAGATGGTTGGATTATCTAAAAATGGGTAATTATAAACCAACACTGAGTCAAATGTGCCTAACACAACCATAAGGTAAAATATTTAAAATTAAATGGAGTTCGGTCTAAACTGATGTTGGGGCCAGATCCAAATGGGTGGGACTTGAACTCCAAATGGGCTGTGCAGACCTCCAGGAGCTTTTGACCCCAACCCTAAACCTACCCCTTCCAATTATCTACCGGGTTTCATAAACATATACACCTACCAACTCTAAACCTACCTCTTACAATATCCTGTGTGCTTACAGTAATCTACTGGGTTTCATTAACCTAACTCTAAAAGGGGTTGCACACCGGATGTGCCATGCATTTTAGAATTCTAAACATAGTTTTCTACACCGGCGCCACATGTCGGCAGCTCTCCGCAGTGCCCAGCTATAACTCAGGACACTGTTCACATTTCTAGTGCACCACAGAGCGACATTTGAATAGTTTCATTTTAAATAAAATGCAAATGTGCGCGTCTTATGTGCGATACTGCTAACAGAGTTTTGAGGCATGTCCGGTGTGCAACCTGCTTAAACCTACCCCTTACAGTAACCTGTTGTGTTTTATTAACACCTGCCTTAACCTACCCTTTACAGTAATCTACTGGGTTTTATTAAAATCTACACCTACCCAACCCTAAATATAGCCCTTGCAATGACCTGTTGTGTTTTATTAACGCCTTCCTCAAGCCTAAACCTACCCCTTACAGTAATCTACTGGGTTTCATTAAAATCTACAAATACCACAACCTTACAACTACCCCTTACAGTAACCTATAGGGTTTTATTGACTATACATCAACTCTAAGCCTACCTCTTACAGTAAAAAAATTAAAATTAAATAAACATGAAAATAAAACATATCACTGTAATACAGCACTGCAAAAATGACACTATATTTTTGTGCACATTTTTAGTAGCCGTAACTGTAGGCCATTAACCCAACTCGTGGTCCAAAGTCCCTCCCAACCTACTTTCAGACTTGAAGATCTCCAGACTGCATTGGCATATACTTGGAAGAAATACCAAGTGGTTTGTCCCAGTGCCAATTGGTTTGGTTTTTCCATATTTGAACCAACGTTTGCTTATGACAACCCATGTTTTTTGAGTGTGTGCTGTGCTGTATGTTCCAAAAAAATTTTGGATTTGTCACATACAGTATCATACACTATATAATACGCAGTGAAATGCTAACACAACCACTTGTAACCTTAAATATAGTAACAACAATAACAAAAATTACAATAATAATAACAAAAGAATCAAAATCTGGAGAAATAGAAGTGATAGAATATATAATAAAAGCAAATATAAACTATTTAAAGACTTTATATATAGAGTATGTGGTTGCAAAACAAAGTACAAAGTGTAAAATATAAAAGAGCTATCTATACAAACTATACGTACAGACATACTTGCATACTTACATACATACATGCATGAACTGGTTAGAAAGTAAAGTTCTAAATGAATGAATTTCCTCTTTTATAAAAACGACAGTAATAATCCAGATCTATGAAATATTGGGCTGCCTTTTATCAGACAATACAGTATATCTGAGGGGGAAAATCATGCTAACCTTCTGTAATTGACTGACTCAAGAAAAAATGGAAAATTAGAAGCATGGCTTTTGATGATACTTTAGGGATTTCTGCTCAGCTAAAGATTAAAGTTAAGTTTTTAAAGATTGCCCCTTTTTGTAAAGCACTCATTTAGAAAAAAAAATGTGTACACTTGTACACCTACTTTAGTAAAATAGTAAACATTTATAATAATCAAATATAACTCAAATAGTAGACAATTAGATAAACATGTTAATTAGCAAAATAGTAATAATAGCAAAATAAGCTATTTTGTATATGTTACATGTTCTTAATCCGGCCCTGCTAACAACGGTCACAAAGTAAAGACACCGCAGCGTCCAGTTAGTATGCATTAGTTGTGTGGAGAAATCTTAGCCAGCAGAGGGCGCCAACAACACACTTAACTCAAAACTTTAGTGAGAGAGAGATGACTCAACAACAGCTGCTTCACCCCGAGTCCTCCACACACTGAGAGATGCTTTTCTTGGCCTATATTTTATTAGTGGTTTGTATTCATCTGCAGTATGTCATCAAGATAATGTTACCATAAGCTTTCAAGTTCAGCTTGGCTCAACTTTTGCCATTAGCCCTATAGATGCAAGAAAACCAAATTTATCCAGACCTCCACTGCGTTTTTTTTTTTTTTTTTTGGAAAGTTCTCAAATTGTCAGTTCATGCCACATTTAGATGGCGCGTCAATGCATGCGACGCATCCACATTATTGACTTCCTCTGGATGGGTTAGGGCGGTGCCAGTGTGGGTGGCACATAGCATGCACTGCCAAGATGGTTGGCACGACCGTCTGGCCAGCAAAGCCGAGGGCACTGTAGCGGATCTTAGCGTGTTCAGATGTCCTATCAAGCCGTCTGTGTGTTTGTTTATCAGTCTTTCATTTGTCAATTTGCTGTCTGTCTGGGAACAGAAGAAGGTCAGGGAACACTGCCAAACCTCCAAAATGACCCTGTCCGCCAATAAAGTGCCAGAGCATAAACTCGGATCACAGATCAAAGATTACTGTGTTCCTGGTGGCACCACGTGACTTCTAGCATACCTCCGTCAATTTAACATAAAAATTCGGTCATCGTTTATTCACCCTCATGTTGTTCCAAACCCGTCTGAGCACGAAAGAAAATGTTTTGAATAATTTACTGGTGCCTGTTTTCCATGTGATGAATGAGAGCTTTCAAACTTCAAAAAAGGCTCACAAAGCACCATAAATATTATCAAAGTGATTCATACAACTGGTTTGCTATGCTTCGAGTAGCCTATTCAGTAGCTAAGCATGTACAATAGCTTTAATTTAAGAGCTATTAATGAATAGTTCTTTACTCACCCTTATGTCATCTCAAATCCACAAGAGTTATTCTACCAAATAAATGAAAATGATAGTTCACCCCTATTTGAATTTAATTGAAAAAGTAATCAGTTGCTAGCACTCAAAAATAAATAGATTAAATAGATTTTTTTTTTACTATGGAAGATGATGGGTGCCAGAAATTAGCATTTTTCAGAATAGCTCCTTTTGTGTCAACAGAAAAAGAAACTTAGAAAGTTTTAAAACCACATTATGTAATCTTTAATTCTTGGGTGAACTATCCCTTTAAGGTCCTTTTTTCCTTTAATGTCCACTTTATGCACTTTAATCACCGTCGGGCACCGTCTGGTTCGGCTCATCTGCCAAAACCGACCTCTGTAATCGTTCGGACTTCTGAATGTATCACTGGCACTACCCTTCCTACACTTCAAGAACTGTACTGTTCCAGAGTGAGTAAAAGGGCTCGCAAAATCACTCTGGATGCCTCACACCCAGCACACTACCTGTTCAAACTGTTTCCGTCTGGCCGGCGCTTCAGAGCACCAAGCACAAAAAACAGCCAGACACAGGAAAGTTTCTTTCCTCAGGCCATCTACCTCATGAACAGTTAAATATCCCCCAACTGTGCAATAAATATGTGCAATACTTTCTCATATGAACTTGTACACAGCACCGTTTAACCTGTATATTTATAACAATCTGCATACAATTCCACATCCAGATTTCTCAACTCTCTGTTTAATGTTTATCGTATTTCTTTTTTTCATATTTATTTTGTGTTGTCACTTGTCACTTTATGTACACCGGAAGTTTTTGTAGCCAAAACAAATTCCTTGTGTGTGTGAAGCACACTTAACAATAAAACTGATTCTGTTTCTGATTAGGGAACAACTGCTTGTTAACGCAAATTTCTAATCATCCAATCACATGGCTGCACCTTAATGCATTTAGGCATGTAGACATGGGCTTGTAGACATGATCTACTAGGATTTTCACACACAACCATCTTAAAGGTTTACAGAGAATGATCAGAAAAAGAAAAAGAGAACAGGAAACTGAGGCTACAATTCATACAGGCTCAAAAAATAGGACAATAGAAGATTGCAAAAACATCGCCTGGTCTCGATTTCTGCTGCGACATTGGAAGGGAAGGGTCAGAATTTGGCATCTACAAAATGAAAGCATGGATCCATACTTCCTAGTATCAACAGTTCAGGCTGGTGGTGGTGGTGTAACGGTGTGGGGGATATTTTCTTGGCACAATTTGCTCTCATTAGTACCAATAGAGCATCGTGTCAACACTACAGCCTACCTGAGTATTGTTTCTGACCATGTCTATCCCTTTATAACCACAGTGTACCCATCTTCTGATGGCTACTTCCAGCAGGATATCACACCATGTCATCAAGCGTGAATAATGTCAGACTGGTTTCTTGAACATGACAATGAGTGCACTGTACTCAAACGGCCTCCACAGTCACCAGATCACAATCCAATAGAGCACCTTTGGGTTGTGGTGTAACGGGAGATATGCATCATGGATGTGCACCCAACAAGTCTGCAGCAACTGCGTGATGCTGTCGTGTCAATGTGGACCGAAATCTCTGAGGAATATTTCCAGTACCTTGTTAAATTTATGCCACAAATGATTAAGGCAGTTCTGAAGGCAAAAGAGGGTCCAACCCAGTACTAGTAAGCTGTACCTAATAAAGTGACCAGTGAGTGTAGGTTCATAGGTTTTAATTTACACATTAAACACATCAAGCATGCATGTTTGACCTTCCTTTTGTATGGCTGCAAGTCGATCATCATTGCTTAGATGTAAACACACCCTAAATTAAATCTGTTTGTCAAATAAAGAGATCTCTTCACAAGACTTTGATTAAACCAGTCAATGCATATGGATTATAATTATTTTTTTTGTGTGTTAATTTTACAACCTTTATGGATCCTCTGAATTTAATGATGTGTTCACACTTGGCAGGTTAGGGTCAATTAAGACAAACCCTGATGTAATTAGTGCTGTTCATTTGAGAAAGTGTGAACGCTGCTATCCTCGACTGATAAAAATACCAACATATTTTCTTCTTCTAAATCAAACAAACAAAAAGAAACGCATCCTTCATTACCTGGAATTGTAAAGGGGCCTTGAACTGCCTTATTATTTTGGCCCGCTCTCTGTGGTCCACTTATAATATACTTTCTGAAAAGCCAGCATGGAATTGTGCCTTGTTTGTAAATGAATCCATGGTAAAAAGAATGAACAAGGGATCAAGTTCTTACTGGCACACTCTGGAACTTCATTAAAAATACAGTTCAACCTCTTTTTCCTAAATTTGGCATCAGAATAAGACAATGCAAAGACTGTGCTTTTCCACAAATTGGCTCAGCACAGTGTCTTGTTGATTTCGGAACGTCTTTATTGTTTGGTTCTCTTTATTTAACTACATCTCAAATCTGCAGATGAGGCAGCCGTTGATCTTCTTCTAAGGAGGCAGAGTTTATTATTACATAATAAAGGTCACTGAGGGGATCTCAAACCCTTTAACATATGTTTGTAATGTATCATTTCAGTCTGGTAAATTTCCAAAACAAAATGAAAACAGCTAAAGTGGTTCAGCTGCATAGCATTGTCCATAGACATAACATCTTGAGTTATAGGCATGTTTCTTTACTTCCACATTTAAAATTCAAGAAAAAAATATTTAAGATAAGATGCATTTTTTCCAACAGTTACAAATGGATTTTTGACAGTCGGTATCGATTCATATCAAATAGTTCATCATTAATGGCATTATTGGAGCCGTTTGTGATAATTATATAATTTATACTTTATTTGTTGTATGATTATTGAGTTATTATGATTAATACTATTATGCTGCATTGTTTTGTGTCACGGATCGAGCGGTTTAGTGATTAGTGGTTAACTCCAACTACATTTCACGTCAGTTTACCTGCTTACATATGGACACACAGGTGATGGGTGATCTGCTGGCAGGAGTAGCAGGGAAACCGTTTTTTGACCGTGTTTTGTTTGGGGCATTTCTAAGACAAATAAATGAATCTTGAGATAAATGCTTGGACGCATCGTAAAACTTCCCTGCTCCTGTCAAAACTCCATATTAACTAAATGATGTCAGAGGCTGTTATAGGCATTAATTCATTTGGTTGAAGAAATTACTGTAAGACTGTTTTGATGGTTCCTATTGCACATTTTGTTGACTAAAAGTTGCATTGCAGCTACAGGCCAATTAATTATCATTTGAGTATTAGTAGACTGTCTGCTTAATATCTGTTGATGCTGCTCTTTCAACGCATTTAACAGACTAAGAAACTTTGCAAGAACATGTCAACTTACACTAACCCTAACCTAACAGTCTACTTAGAATCTAATGTGAATTAGTTGGCATGTAGATGCAATGTAACTTAGATTCAACAAAAATCTTGAAAAGGACAATCAAAAGAAAATAATACCGAAATTACAGGAGATTATTAGCAAATATATTTTATTAATAAACTGAAACAATATGGATTAAGAGGGTATTGGATTGTGTGAAAGAGTGTTTAGAAGAAAGTAAACCGTTTGTAAACTGGTGCATTATTTATCTACATGCTTGAGCATTACTTGTGGCATTTCACAGGGGTCAATACACGGTCCAAAGTTATTTTTGCTTTACACTGTATAAACATTCCCTGTAAAATATCAAAAATAGTTAAGTTAGTTTTATGTGTAGATGACACAAATATGATTTGTTCTGGGGGGAATTTAAAAGAATTATTATTAGAGACTATTAAAGTCTACAAAGTCGTACATTGTAAAACCCAATAAGTTAAGGAATAAACTCAAACCGATTGAGGAAACCGATTGCCACAAAATATTTAAATTCCAAAACTAATCAGAGTACTGTTAGCTTAATCCATTTGAGCAAATGAAGCAATTTGAGGACAGTAAAACCCAATAAATGAAGAGAACTCAACACAACAGTGTACTGTAAAACCCAATAAGGTAAGGCAACTCAAAACATTTGAGTTAAAAAAGTAATCTTTATGAGTACTGTGAACTTACTCCATTTAAGTTGAAGTAATGAGGTATTTTATTACCTTCAACAAAGAGTTTAAAACTCTTTTCAAATGAGTAGAATTTACTTACAGTCAATTTTGATTTAACTACACTCATTTCATTTGATACAGTTGACTGTTAGGTTTTACAGTGTAACAACAACAAATGTTTTTGTCACTTTAACTCATTTTAATCAATTAAAATAGTTTCAACTAAATATCTGTAGTTATACAAACTCTAAGTTAATATTTTTAGTCACTCTGACTGATGTGGAGTTGAGATGACTAGAAATGTTATTTTTATTCAACTAAAGAATTTTAGGCAGCAAGACTTCTTTTTTTTTTTTTTACAGTGGACAGATTATTTTATTTATTTATTTGTTTGTTTATTTTTGTGGTGATATTAGATTAAAAATTAAGTTAGAAATCTCACATGAGACAGTTAAAGATGTTCCAGTTGGCTAGATGTTAATTAACAGTCATTCAAACAACTTTACTGAAGCCTCCCAACTTGACGATTAGTCTCACCCGTCCGCCATGCTTGTAGTTTGTTTACACTTTTTACCCGAGCTTGTTATTTAAATGTTTCTCAAAATAAACTATTTTGTGTTCAAAGGGGAAAAAAGTTGTAGTTTTTTTACCCAGAAATTTAAAACAAATATATTTTAGAGCACTGATCACAATACCGTTAAACCGTGATATTTGTATCCAAGAGTATCAACATGACATTGTAATTGTAATTTTGTTTGGAAATGAAAACTAGGTTGACGTCAAAATCAGGCCGACATCAATGTCCAACATCTAACCTAAAATCAACCTAATTTCAAGATCTACTCATCTTACACCTTGACGTTGTGTGGATGTTACCACTATGACATCTATCAGACGTTGGATTTTGGTCACTTTCCAACACAACCTAAAATCAACCAAATATCAACATAATTTTATGTCGCTATTGGACGTCAAAATAACCTTGTCCTTAGACATGAATAGACATGGAATTTTGGTCACCTGATGTAATGACCTAAATCTAACCTAATATTAACGTCTTATGAGGTTGTGTGTTATACCGGCCCATGCCAATTTATTACACCTTTAATTGAGGAACAGAAACCTCTTGAGTTTCATGAAAATAGCTCATAAATGTTGTTTCAAAGCAAAACTCAAACTATATATACCTTTCATTCAGAACAGTATACTGTAGGAAGATTCATTCATGCATCAAAGTGAACTTCAAATCCTGTCTGTTTCTCTCACAGAGCTCTTTTAGTAGGGCTTTTTGTGTTATTTTGGATATAAGTCAAATAGATTTGGATGACAGCAAGGTGAAATCATTCAAAATTTTCGGGGGTAAAAGGTTTCTTTAAACCCACATAAATGTGCAGAGACATCTTTGATTTTCCCTGGGAGTTAATCTGAAGGAGCCCCCGAAGGCATGTTAATGCTATGACAGATCTCGACAAGACGAGGAAACAGTCTGCTCTGGCGAATGACATGAAAAACAGAGGATCGCTCAAATATCAATCCTCTTAAGGGTCTTTTAATCTGCCCTGTGACCCCCTGTCCACTTAAACGCATTCATGCGCCCTCCCATCTGCCGGTTACTCCCCATTCTGGGACAGCACGGAGGTCCGTATTGTACATTTATGTCGACTAAGTTAGACGTTCACACATCATTTATTCAGGCCCGCTCCATAGTGGTTTATTTCTCTCGAGTGTGTGGCCAAGACAGACAGCCAAAACGATCCGTCAAACACATCATCCATTGTATGCACCTCAGAAAAGCGACACGGTTGAAATCAACCGAGCGTTGCCCTAAATGTGAAACCTGTACTCATCTCTGTGATCATGTTCACAAAGTGCATTTCTTCGTGTTCCTCCAATGTAAATATCACGTAGGATCGTTCCAGAGGAATCGAGAGGCTGTTGATTTTGGCGCTGTGTCTGCGCGGCTCTGTGCTTGTTGTGATAGCTCTGATGCCATAAGAATTGGACAATGGCTCTGCTGTTTGTCTTCGTTTCTCCGTCGCTTTAAAGCCGACGACCCTGCGATGGCCAGACAGACTGCTTTAATCCAGAATGGCTCTTGTATTTTGATGGTTGGCCGCCGAGTAGGCTCTTGCTTTCCTAGGGAATGCAATTGTCTCCTCAGAATGGACCGGCCTTATTCTCTGCTGTTAAGCTCCATAGTTCATGTTGTAGAACAGTGGCTATTGTGGAAAGGTCACAGTGGTGCCCGCTTGCGCTCGCCAGGCACTACAGCCTGACAAAAGCTGCTTTGATTGAGTTTTAGTGGCGGGCAAGGTAATCTAAGAGGCTTCAGAACCTTTCTGAGGTCAGGGTTTATCTACTTTCGTGGAAAATCAAGAAAGAAAATGGTTCTGTTTTAATCTGTTTTATGGCTTAACGAGGCATTGATAAGCCTTCCTCTCTCATTCTTGGAAGTGCTCATCTAAATATGAGAATTTTCTTGAGCTCAGCTGAACTGAGATATGTGGATAATTATTGGATAATTATGGATGTGTTCTGTTTCTAAGAAATGGTTGCTAGTGTGTTACTTAGGGGGGTTTAAGCCCTTTACATCTGAACAAAAGGTTGATCAATGTATACAGTATGTAGACAATCACTTTATTAAACATCTAAAGTTTTTTTTTTTTTTTTCGCCATGTAAAAATGTTTAAGCTGAATTTTTTTTATAAAAATCTACACATTTGAAATCAACATGCTCATAATGCAAACAGCAAAATGTTGATGTAGACTTTAGGTGTACTTTCATTTATGTATAATATACAAGTAATTCAATCATTCATTCATTTTCTTTTTGGCTTAGTCCCTTTATTAATCTGGGGTCGCCACAGCAGAATGAACCGCCAACTTATCCAGCATATGTTTTACGCAGCAGATGCCCCTCCAGCTGAGGCGACTGCACTACCCACTGCGCCACAGCGTTACACCTACTTATACTTACTTAATATTTGTACTTATATTACACTAAAATTAATTTTTCTAGTCACTGAAAGGTTCTTGGGGAACTAAAATTGTTGTTCTTTAGATTAACTGTAGAAGACCTCTTTATTTTTGTCATTTTTTTTCCTAATGTAAACTAAATGTACACTGAAAATATTACCAGCATATAATCTTTATTCATTTCAGTTCTATGCATGTTTATTTCTAAAGCGCTTTTGCAATGTAGATTGTGTCGTAGTAGCTTAACATAGAAGTTCTAGCAAATTGAAACTGCTTCATTCCTGTTTCAGCCTTTTTAAATATCACTGCTGAAAGTTTAAACACTGAAGAGCAAAACCATCGATGCGCAGCTTCACTATCCTCAACCAAGCAAGAGAAACAAACTTCACCAATTGACGAAAATGAAGGGAAAAAAAACATCTTGATAGAAACCAGGCTCAGTTGGACACAACCGTTTCTCCTTTAGCCAATCTTCCTGTGCAGAGCTGCAGACTACACACACACACACACACACACACACACACTCACACACACTCACACACACACACACACACACACACACACACACACACACTCACACACACTCACACACACACATTTTCTTCAAAAATTTCCAGAATTTAAGTTTTGCTTTCGCTTTCTAAAGCTTGTACGCGTTTTTTTTTTTGCATTACTCTTTTGTAATGCAAATGTAAATGTAAAAGAATGTAAATAATTCATTCTTTAATCTAAACAACTCTACTTTATACTCTGAGAGGACGAAATAAAATCTAAACTGGCTGCAAAATATGTTAACATATATATATATACACAATAAGTAATGGTCAATCAACGAATTTATCTAATTAAAAAAATTCTCGTTTTATTCTTGCAATTATGATAATATATAGAGATATTGTCTGTTTTTGTTAACTTTTCTGTCATTTATTTCTCATTTGCTGATTATTTTATTAATTTGCTGATGTTTATATATTACCTAGGCTATTTTGTATAAATGCTTTGGCATTCAAGTTTGCTTTGAACTTGAAAGAAAGAGAAAAGCAGATTTTACCTGTCAGTGAGTGCATATGGCCCCTAAATAGCGTAAAAGTATTTCTTTTTTATTTCAGTCTTTAACAGTTTTTTTTTGTACTTTACCCCATTGAAAAGTAACAGTGTCATAATATGATTATTATAAAAAATTAAATAGTTTTGTTTGTTGCATATAGTTAACTATTTATGTCATGTGGGCATATTGTTTTAAATCTGGCTACCATCGCAAGTATATTTCAAACCTGTGTGAAACACTGTATATATTTTAATATTTTATTTCGATTTTAACGTGAATGTAAACACCAAACCTACAACATGTAGCTCTATATTTTTGATATTATGTTATGCATGTTCCTCTAGGCTTTGCTGTGTGCTTTTATTAAAGCACATGGCGTTTCTTCAGCAGACTCACCCTTCTCTCTGGGTTCTGCTGAACCTGTTGCACCTTGGTTCCCTATGGCTGTGCTGACAGCCTCCTTGCCTCTTTGAATCTCCCCAGCCGTTTTTTATAACCCTGACCTCTCTTAGGGAGTTTATGGCCATTTTAGTGTCCAGTGTGTTTCCATTCCTTGGATGTACAACTTCCTCCCAATTCCCTTGGCTCTCGTCTCCCTCCTCTTTTTTTGTCTCCTCCTCTGTCCCACTCAACTCATGGTCCGCTTCTACTTCTCATTCAATCCCCCCTCTGGTCCTTTGCTCACAGGTTAATCGGGATGTTGACCGTTAGGTAAGTGGCCATGACGTCCCACACCTTCTGGTCTTCTGCCATATGTCTCTGTAACACTTTGACCTTCTCATTGTTGCACATTCTAGTCAAACTAAAAGAACATGTTTTTTTCAAAGGTTGGTTGTTCACCTGCTAAATAAATAGGTCCAATTAAAATACTGAATGAATTATTTGAACATTATTTAGATGTGCCATAAAATGATAAACTGGATTGACCTAGGAATAGCTGAATTATAAGTGTTTGGTACATGGAAATGACATATCATGAGTATTAAACACATTGTTTTCTTGTTCTTATGAAAATTTAGTGAGTGCAAAAACTAAACAAAACACAGACTCTGACTTTACTCTCAGGATCATTAATAAACACACTGTTTGATTGGCCACAAAGTTTCCTTGTGAGTTCACAACAATTATATATATTTTACTTAACACAAGTTTATTATAATTCCTATTTATATGGAACTCTTATTATATCTGAAAACCATACAGGCATTAGCTGTGGGGTTAATACAACCCAGGCTCATTCTGAAAACCTACCTCTATATACATTTCTGAAGAGCATCAAATACATCCCAGGAGATACGTTTTTTTGCAGCTTTTGTTTTCGCGAATCCACCAGAGGCTGTTGTGTACGCTTTTTGAGATCTTAAATTTCTCTTGCAAGTGCCATTCGTGCCTGCTGTTCTCAAGTAAATCCACCAGAGACCACTATTGACTGACTGTTTGACTGACTGAATGACTGACTGACTGAAGTTTTTACAAAGCAGTTCAGCATAAGAAAAGCCCTCACCTGATTTTTACCATATTTTCAGAATTTACCATATTCTCACCCTGTTATTTACTTGTTTATTTTATTTTTTTGTCTCCTGTTTTTGTCTTACCCACTTTCTGGAACCGTATCTTACCAGACTCGAACCTCGTCATCGTGGTCAACTCCTCTCTGTGTCTCAAGTCCACAGACGTACATGGCGAGCCACTAGACAAACTGGTAACAAAGTCCTTACAGAGGTAATCGGTCAGCTGGTAAACGTGAAAAGAAACAGCATTATAGCGCTCCTTACCACTCGTTTTAAAAATGAAAAGCAGCCATACGTCCCTCTGGCTTCATAATTCATTATCTCCAGACACATATTTAGCGCTACGTTTTCATAATAAGCCTTAATTGGGTAAATCAATGCAACAGAATCTTATCTGTTTACAGCTTTTCAGAATGCAAAATTCAGAAATATTAATTAAAATGTATTGAGCAACCCTCAAAGAGACATTAAGTCTGCTTGGACATGTTATTTAACATGTATATTGTGACATTTCCATTTATGGTTTTATTGCATACTGCAATAGACTAATCTGTTCTGTGAATTCTGAAGCTGTAATGGTAATACACCAGCTTTAGTATATAAGTGTGTATTATAATAATATATTTTCTACAACTATAGGATATATAAGAAGGAACTGGAACCAGAGATGTAAGTATAATCACAGTTTATTGTGTAGGATCGCAGGTATAAACAGAACTCAAAGAAACTGAGATGGGTGACCAGATGGACTAGGGATGATGCAGAGAAGCCAGGCACAGATATATGAATAAGGGACCGACAACAACCAGAAGAGGAACCAAGAGAAACCACACTAGGAGGGAAAGACGCAGACACTGGAGATCACAGAGAATGAGAGAGGTAAGTAAAACTAAAGTGAATAACACTGACTATAGAGAGATTGCAATCCTTTGTATTAGCAACAAGGCTGGACACCGAGTGAGGGTTGATGAGAGTTCTTGTACTGCTGGGGTGATGAAGGGAGATGACGTGCAGGTGTGGGGCTGATTAATATTCAGGTGACAGGGATCGGGGTGATTGTGGTGATTGGGACGATCAACGAACAGGAGTCAGAACGATGGTAATCCAACAAGTTCAAAGGTAGATTTTGCAAACTGGAAATAGCACTTTTTTCCTCAATGAGGTGAAAGGCAAGACTTTTTATGTATTGTGCAACTTACGCCCTGGAAAAAAGTGTCTCTCTGCGTCGATGACAAGTAATTAGAGTGAATCTAATGAAGCGCCTCACATCATCACATGCCACCACACAATTAGGTGATAACGTGAACTCTGCTACCAAAGAAGGAGACAAAGCCATGACATCAAAGCAAATAAAACTTAATTTTTCTCCACCGCAAATAGAGATTGAATAACACTAAATAACACCGCAGATAGAATAACACTAAATTATATATCTATTATCTTTAAGATCTAAACCATCGATTGTGCTTTATTGTGCAACTATAGAAATTATAATATTTATAATAATAAGTTGAATTTGATGGTTGTGTCTCACATTGTGTCACAACACCATTAAAATAGTTTAGATTAATGCAGGGGTTCCCAAACTTTTTAGCCCACAACCCCCCAAAAAACAAGGCTAGTGACTCGCGACCCTCAATATCCTCTGAGGTGGATATAAATATATAAACATTACTCACCAAGGCACACACAATAGGCCAAAGTCTATTCATTGTTTAAGCGTGAGTGCTGTAAAGGTGTCAGAAAGTTTAACCTGATGCCATAAAATCAATGCGCTGGATCTGGCACTATTGCTGTGTCTTTAATATTTAATTTAAACTTAATCACCCTAGGAGTTAAAATAAAAATTGAAAGGCTGATGTCTTTTTTTTTTTTTGCATGTTGTTTTTTTTAATGTAACTATTACCTACACTTTTTTCTGTAGGTTATTGATAAATAATGATAATTCTTATAGTTTTAGATTTTTAGAAATCACCAAGCGAGCCCCCCTCATTGTCTCTCCCGACTTTGGGAACCACTGGATTATGCCCGATTCACACAGGGCTTCAGCATCAATGCTTGACAGAGGGTTGTGTCTGAAGTTGGGGCTGACGTGATCATCATAGCAGCGTCAGCCACTGAAATTAGTCAGCAATCGGCTGCTGTCTGAGCTGGTGTATTTGGATACAGCGATCTGAATGGCTGACGCTTCCATGGGTGCTTGAAAAGTTGGGAAAGTCCTAACTTCTGCAGCAAGCAAAGCCACTGAAGCAGCACAGATGAAAATACAATGCAGTTAGACAACACCTGACGTCACCTATTCAAAGTGAATGGGAAGCGTTGACGCTGACACCACGTGTGAATATTTATTGTATAGCCTCATTGCATTGTCTCAACCCACTTTGAAAACCACTGGATTTGTGTACAATGTTTTATATTTATTGTATAGTCTCATTGCATTGTCTCACCCCACTTTGGGAAATACTGGGGACTAAAATTTGGAAACTAAACATGTTTTATATTTATTGTATTGTCATTTGACATTAGATTTTATTTTATTTTATTTTTAAGTAAGGCAATAATTAATTTCCCTGCACTGGCTTCAAACTTTTTGATAACAGTGACTATGTGTAAATGGACATCAGTTATCTAATTATTTGCCTTAATCTGAATAAGACAATAATATGATTAAGGTGTTTACATGAGTTGCTTTCTGAATGTTGCTTTAATGATCCCATTTTACACGTTAAAGCACATAATTCGATTTGTGTCATTAAGTCACCGCGCTATCCACATTTCCTCAGGGGTTTCATGTAATTTTGAATGTTTCATTTACAATTTGTCGACTTTAACTGCAGTTTGAGACGTTCACTTTCATTTAGGAAAATTTCATGCATCAAATAAAGTTAAACATTGATAAATTTAATTTGTTTGTTTAAATCCAGCCCACTTAAATGGTTTGTAACCACTTACCTTATAAAAAGGATTTTATAGTAATAACTACACTAATTCAGTGTTCTTCAATTCCGCATTCATGTTTTGTATGATAATCATTCAGCTGCAATCTTACAAGTGCTCATTTTGTGCTGTACTATTGATTGGAACTTTGCTTTGCTCTTCTTTAGCCTATAATCTACAAGCTGTGTATTTCGGCTGTACTGCAACTGAATTGTATTATAATGATACCACTCTTACTTGCTCTGAGACATGAAACTCAAAAGGCTTTTGCAAGTCAGTCATTCTTAAGCAAAAATCTCCAGTTGGATGAAGCTCTTTGATTTGATTCGATTTTTTCAGAATGGTGGTAAATGAAGCCATCATCAATTAATTTTAAAGATTCCCAACCAGAAAGTGTTGTTTTTATGAATGGAGTTCTCATAGACATAACATTGTGTCTCTGTTGTTTTAAAGTTTCATGCAGCATTATATAATCATTCGCAATCTCTGTCCAGTCTCTTTCCGGTTATCATGCCATTGAAGTGCAAGGCATTCATTTTCGCAAACACTTTAATTGAATCTCTTTTATTCTTTCCATTCATTTCTTCAGTTCTCTTGTGAATTGTTTCAGTTGTTCCCCTGACACAGATTTTCTTGTGACAGTGGCCTGTTTATGGTCTGTAATTGATAAACAAAGACGGGAAGGCAGACACAGGAGAACAGACGCATTTTCACATTGTTAGGGGTCACAGACATGGACATATGCAATTGTTGCTCTTGAAAAGCACTCAGATTTATCTGGAAGCTCAGCTCATGTGAAACACGCCATTGACGCTTTTGCGTCAGGCTTCTTTGGTCCCTTGTTCGATGGTTTGTAGGCAAATGATTCTCAAAGAATGAAATTGGAGTCTCCAAGCAGGTCTCAGCATAACCCCAAATTATTTACAAATAACTTATCGTTTGATTTTCCTCCAGCTTAGTCCTTTTATTCTGCAGGGGTTGCCACAGCGGAATGAACCGCCAACTTATCCAGCATATGTTTTACACAGCAGATGCCCTTCCAGCTGCAACACCCATACATATATTCACTGCTTTATTTAAAAAATTCATATATATATTAAGATTCATCACATTGCATGCATCATCGCATTGTTATATCTAGTAAATTTTTTAGGTAACAATAGTTTAGGTCACAATTCATGCAATTAATTACTGGCTTATTACCTGTTATTAAAACATTAACTGTTCATTAGTGGTTATAAAGTATGATCTTATTCAGCATCTCTAATCCAACGCAAAATCTGTTACAAACAGTTTAATAATAGTTTATTAAGCCAGTAGATACGTCATACACGTTGTTAATGAATTGAATGTGAATTGTGTTACCAGGGAATTTACCATGAATTGTGTTACCAGTTATTATATTATATTGTATTTTGCTTCATTAAGACAGTGTTTACACTTATTTTTAGAAATCATTGCAAAAATTTACTTTAGATTTGATACAGTTTCATTTTTGTATCTTGAAATTATAATTTTTTTGTTCTCAATCACTCTGCCGTTCATTTCCTTTGTCAGTAAAAAAAAAAAAAAAGCCTTTACTTATCATTTATTAGTTCTCTTTTTATCTGAGCTTATTATTTACATAACAAGTACCTATTACACTGCAAAAAAACACTTTCTTTCTAAATGCTGGTTTAAGGCTGATTTAAGGCTGATTTATACTTCTGGGTCAAACGCACGAATGTGCTACGGCGCAACCTGCATGCGGTCGCATGACCCTTGCTATGGCTGAAGCTGCCGCTGGCACCCACCTCTCAAAAATGTAACATGTCGATCAATTTCTGTGATTGGTCAGCTTGGTAGTGGTGATGAGTGTGGGCGATGCTGAAAGCCGTGAGCCAGATGAAGCAAGTGTTTACAGGTGTCCCATGAAGGAGCTCCAGATAGAAACTTTCGTTTCTTGTTTACCTTATGATTAAAGTTGTTGCACGTACTCTGGTTCCCGCGTCTGAATGAGTGAGTTTTAGCTAATTGTGTTGTTCAGAAAAAACAAAACACCCATGAAGAAACTCGACACAAAGAAACATAATAACCTTCTGCCAGCTAGCGTTTTAGAAGTGCTATCGCAGAGCAACACAAACACCATGCAGAATTATAAATGCTTGACTATGTCCAAGGCAGGCGATGTGGGTCACGCCAATCACTCAACACAATAGTATAAATCAGTCTTTATATTTCTCCATCAAGTGCACGCATATGGTCCGACGTAGCCTACATGCGGTCACATACTGTAGCCCTCGCCTTGGCTGACGCCTTGGCTGATGCACACCTCTAAAAAATGTAGCTATACGTCACAACTAAACGTAAAGCAGGTTCTGTGATGATTACGAGTGTGGGCGGTGCTGAGAGCCGTTAGCCCGTTGGAGTGATTATGAAGTGTTGAGTCCTGTGGAGTAGCTCCAGATGGAAACTTTTGTTTTGTGTTTACCATATGATAAAAGTTGTTGTACGTCCCCCAATCCCAGCCTCTGAATGAGTGAGTTTTAGCTAATTGTAGCGTTCAGAAAAACAAAACACCCGCAAAGAAATTCGACACAAAGGAACATAAACACTGCAGCTAGCGTTTCAGAAGTGTTCTTGCAGAGCAATGCAAACAGCACCCAGACGCAAAAAAAATGCAGATGTGCATGTTGGTGTTAGTCATGGCGAGGGCTATACGACCGCACAAAGGTTGCATCGGACCATGCGCATGCGCTTGACGCTGAAGTATAAATCAGCCTGAAGTGTTGTTCTCTTGTTTTTATTCCAACTATTTAAAAATTCTTAAACCAATCAGCATTTTCTAGACAAGTAAAAATATTATCTTCTTTTTAGAAATAAAATTAAGTGTGTTTTTCCTTAAAAAAATATTTCCAAAGGGGTAAGCAAAATAATCTAGTTTTTACTTTGAAATAAAGTTATTTTTTACTTACATTATTGGCATATTATTTTTCTTGTGTCTAAAAACAAGACATAAACTCTAAGTAATTCTTTTTTTGCATAATATATGCCTGAAAAATAAGATAAATGTTCAATTGAATAGTTTATTGATTATTTACTTATGCATTCTGAATGATCTTATGAACCACCAATACTGTTAAATTATTGGCTTGTAAATAATATGCTATTTACTTAAAAATAAATTATTAATTAAGTATGTCAATACAACCATTAAAAATGTGCGCATTAAACACATTAAAAATGTGTTTATAAGTCAGCAATACAGAAATGGTAGCTGTATTTATAAACTTTTTACTTATTAATGATGTCTAAAAAAAATGAATGAACTATTAGCTAATGCTTAACAAATGAATCATGATGTGCAGTTATTATAATGTGCATATGAATACATACAAATCAGTCCATGATGTTGATTAAGCTTTTTAATGAATTAGCTGAAAAAATAAAAAGTGAATGGAGTCTTTTGAATATTGACTTTGACAGCAGGGGGGCCTTGAAGTTACAAAGGTTGAGAAGCACTGATCCAGGCTCATGATGAAACACTGATGTGACTAAATGAAACAATGTGGTTTAAAGCCTAATGCAACTAGATATAGCTTCATTCAGATTGTTTTTCACATGAGCGTACTGATGAATAAACATGTTTACAGACACATGTAAAGAGAAGAGTGGGTCCCTCGGTACACTTACTGTATTTGAAATGCACAGCGACACCACAGCTGCTGAGAGAAATGTTCCAGTGTCAGCACTACTGATATTGACTTTTAATAGCCAGCGTCTGTCTAGGAGGGGTCAAAGTCAACACGAGCCTTACTATTTGGACGGAAATGTTGTTTTAAGCCTTACACCTCTGTTATGCAACATTACTGTCTCCCTTGTGCTCTGACTGTCTTATTGTTCTCTTACAAAATATTACATTTCATTTAGTAAAATGAAACCATATGATTAATAAAGATATGTCAATGACTGGCTGAAAGATTTGTGAATTGTTGCACAACTGTTTTGCATTATTATTTTGTTTTAAAGTTGTTTTGTTTTGTACAGAAACAGAAGACGAGCTGACTTCTAGACCAGAACATCTGAATTTGATACAAGCCGTCAGTGTTGTTCTGCAGGAGGACACTGGGATGCCAAGAATCGAAGGGGCAACATAAACTTATATTTAATCCCATAGCCGTCAATGTCACTCATGGTGTAATCCAGTTGGACAATAAAAGCCTTTTTTTACCGGTGAGTTTTGGTTGAAAACACAATTCTGTTCAAAGGGGAACATGGGTAATCCCTTCAGTGCTGTGGCAAAAGGATAAAATAAAATAAAATAAAATAAAATAAAATAAAATAAAATAAAATAAAATAAAATAAAATAAAATAAAATAAAATAAAAAATAAAATGAAATGTAACATAAAATAAAAAAATAAATTGAAAAATAAAAGAAAAACTAAAAGGAAAACAAAAGGAAAATAAAATAGAAAAATACCTAAAATAAAAATAAATAAAATAAAAATAACCAGATCACACTTTATAGGTCCCTTTTAGTTAATTAATGTATTTACTAACAAAAACAAACAATAAACAATACATTTATTAAATATTTATTCAATTTTGTTAATTTCATGTTAGTTAATAAAAATAAAGTTCTTTAACTCACAGCACAAATATTAATATTAACAAACACAACTTTGGGTTTTAATCATGCATTTTTACTATTATTGGCAAATATGTTGTACAAATATTGTTAGTGAACCTATTAAATAGCATTAGTTTTTTTATTGAAAACATTATTGAAATGTGACAATTAAAAAATGTCTTATTATTTATGAAATATGTTATTATATATTATTTTATTAATTAAATAGAATAGATATAACTGCTAAAAATGATTATTGTGTTTTCTGTTTCAAAATAAGTTGTTTGTCAATTGTTTTAATAATTATTAATTGTATTTATTTTTAAAATAAATACCGGCGTTGTATGATGCCATTCTTTTTCTCACTACCAGCTGACCGATTACTTCCATATGGACGGCTTTCCTGCTGTTACCGGTGTTTGTCCGGTAGCTCGACATGTACGTTGGCGGGCTTGAGACACAGAAGGGAGTTGCCCACGACAACTGGGATCGAGTTCGGTGAAGAACAGTTCCAAAAAACAGGTAAGACAAAAACAAAAGCCAAAAAATAAAATAAACAAGTAAATAAAAAGGTGAGGATGTGGTAAAATCAAAAAATTTGGTAAAAATCAGGCTGCTGTAAGGGCTTTTCTTTTTCTGCATTTCTTTTTAAACCTGTCAGTTGGGGGAAGTGGGTGGGCACTGGTCAATCTGTGCTTTTGAAAACACTATTGGTTGGGATGAGGGAAGGAGGGGCGTGGGTCAGTCGATTGGTCAGTTAGTCAATCAGTCAGCCAGTCAGTCAGTCGACAGCGGCCTCTGGTAGATTCACAAAAACAAAAACTGCAAAAACTGCAAAAAAAAAAAAAACTTGGGTCCCACTTTATATTAAGTGGCCTTAACTAATATGTACTTACACAGGAACTAATAGTTTGTTACAATGTACTTATTGTGTAAATACATGTATTTACTGTGTACTTATGCTTAATTAAATACATGTATGTAATTACATTGGTAATTCACTTTTGTAATTACATTTGTAAGTACACTGTTGACCATCCCCACACCTTAACCCACCCTTAAACCTACCCATGCCACCAAACCTGTCCATAACCCATCCTCTATCCCAACTCAAAAGCACCACAAGTGTTCTCAAATACATCATAAACACAGTAAGTACATTGTATTTATTTTTTGATGTAAGTACATAGTAGTTAAGGACACTTAATATAAAGTGGGACCAAAACTTGTTCCTGGACGTATTTGGCGCTTTCCAGAAATGTATACAGAGGTACATTTTCAGAATGAGCCTGAATGAATAAATAATTTTTACATTAAAATATGTTACCTGTATCTTGTAATTTACAGATGTTTAAGTTAATTTATATACTTTCTCTCTTCAACTTTAAATATTTTTGGAGTAGAGTTTAAAATCCCATAATACAAAAACATAAATTCTTATGGTTTTTACCCTGTGGTTCTTCTTTGCATGATGAACACATGCACACACACAGACACAAACACTCACACAAATCCCTTTTAGCACTTTTATTTTCCATGTAGAACCACTAGGGTTTCCCAGTTGTAAGAAAAACATCAATGAGGCTCAGCTGGTGCTTTCATCCAAAACCCTGATGCTTTAAGGCGTCCATAAAGATGTCAAAATATAAAAAAATACATATGAATTTAGTGTTTTAATCCAGGTCTTCTAAAGAGATCAGTTTATATATCAAGCATGCTGTGACCAAATCTGAATTGTTCACCAACCCGTATTTGTGCTGTATGTGAATAAAAGCCTAAAATAAATCTGTTCCTCGTTTAAGTAATCATGTCTCTTCAGAAGACTTGGATTAAACCACTCAATTTATATGGATTTATTATTTTTTTGATCTCTTAATGAACGTTTTAAAGCATCAATATTTTGGGTGAGTAAGCTTTCAGTGAAGGGACAGAAATCTCTCAGAATTCATTAAAAAATAGATCTGCGTTTGGGTTCAGGAGATAAATGAATTCTTATGGGTTTAGAACAAACACAAGGGTGAATATACGATGACAGAAATTTTATTTTTGGTTGAAACAACCCTTTAACAATCCCACAAACCCTATTATGTGACAAATTGAGCTTTTAAAGACTCACCAAGAAACCTTTAATTTGAACAGTAAGCCATTAACCTAGTTTTAAAATGTTTGGCGGTTTGTCATCACCCTAGAGAGACAGTTAAACATTCATTTCCAGTGTAAGTAGACACATTTACTCCAAAAGTCCTAAAGTTTTGGCCTGATACAGCTGTCTAGTCCAGAGACAAGTTTGGCCTCAGACCAGCACTCCTAACTAGCCATTTCTCTCAAGCTGGGAGGCTTTAGCATTACAGCCAAAAGGTGTTATGGATGAATCTCTTGATTCCTGCTTTTGGCAGAGCGATGCATATTTGCCTACGTCCCACGAACAGCTGTAGGATAAAGAACTCACTAATAAAAACATTGAAACTGGGTGGAATTCCCCTTTACGTAGTTTAGCTTGGTGACAAGATTTATATCAGCAAAAACATGACTTAAGTAAAGACTAGCTACGAACAAGAGTTATGAGTTTCTACAACTCATAAATTTATTGTGTTTTATCGACAAAGCTCACGACACACTAGATATTTTAAGATACACACCCATTGTTATTGTACAGTTCCCAAAACAAATTTATTCTCCATTTACAATGAGAATATCTGTTTTTCTTTACAATACAAGTACTGCATTTTAAGCACATGCTAGATTTATGCACTACTGCATGCGATGGCATGCAAAGTAATGCATTTGTAATGCCTGTGGTTTCATTGCGTATTATGAATCTCTTTAATGCCTTATAATACAGCTTTCAGATCTTGCCTATTTATGCAATATAAATAAAAGCAGCATGTCCTTGTATAAACCAGAGCAACTTGTAACAGCAGGCAGAGGAGCATTGATTTTAGATGTATGTGATATTGCAACATAGGCTCATTCTGAAAAAGTAGCCCTATATACATTCCTGGAGATCTTGAATTATGTATCCAGAAGTACGTATGGCGTACGTAAGATTTGTAAGATAACGTTTTCTCTTCAGTAAACCATTAACCCTGGCTTCTGTTGTCTTGGAATTCTGTGTTAACAAATTATCCATCAAGTCAAAAATGACCCAATTTCTTTGAACATTTAAAATGAAATCTATTCTGCATGACGAAATCACCTCATCTTCAATACAAATTCTGTGATTGGCTTGGATTTCCCTCATTAATGGGCAGTATGTCATCACTGTTTAATCCGTGGACAACACATGTTCTTGACTAAAGTCAAGGGTGTACTTTTGTAATGCTAAAAGTACCTGTAGTGTGTAGTGTGTAATGTCTGTGTGTCAGTAGCTTTTGTCCTGTAAAAATAGTTTTATAGCTGGTGGGTTAAAATTGACCCAAAGGGCAACCATAGCATCCAACATTTGTGCAGCCTTCATTAAAATATATGAAAAAAAATGAAAGAAAATGATCAGGTTGGGGTAATTTTAGAGAATGTCATCAAACTTCAAGATAAAAAAAAACAAAAAACATGTTTTAGCTGCTGATAAATAGTGCTTTAAGTGAAATGCTACTGGCACTTTGAGACAAAAAAGTATATAGCCTAATCCAAAATAATAACTGTGGCTCCTGAGGCCTGTTGCACAGTTGCAGAGTTAGTTATGTGTTGACAAAACTAAACCCAACCTGGTTAAAAGCCTTGATGTAAACATTCTCAGTTAACTGTGGGTATAACCCATAGTTTGTGAATAAATCTGGACTGCATACAGCTGGAAATGTGAAACGTGCAGCAAGCAGCCAATCACAACACCAATTAAAAGATATCATTATCAAAAATATAATGAATTTAAACACATTTACAAGGCACTTAAATACACTTCTTATGTAACAAAAGTATGAGAAAGCAACTTGAAACTAATATTTGCTACATTATTCTTATGTAAATGCAAATCAAGCAAATGATTTTAATAATGTTAGTTCACCAACAGCTCAAAAGAAAATAATTTTAAAAGCTTTATTTATTAAAAGAAATATATATGACTTTAAATAAATATTTTGAAATGTAAAGTCGTTAATTATGGTTATTGACAATTCAAAACTTTTGAAATATTTTACATTCAAATATTAAAGAAGAATGGATAATTAAAATTTATATAAATAAATCATTAAAGACTTTTTTTTTGACTCAAAGATGCTTTTAGAGTAAATGCATTCAAAATGCTATCAGTCCGGGAGTGGCTTTGCTGCTTAAGATATACACTCATTGGCCAGTTTATTAGGCACACCTGTCCAACTGCTCGTTGACGCAAATTTCAGTCAAGGCGATCTGCTGCAGTTCAAACTGGGCATCAGAATGGAGAAAAAAAGTAATTTCAGGTTGGTCTGAGTATTTTAAATTATTCCACTGCAACTGCGTGAGGCTATCATGTCAATATGGACCGAAATCTCTCAGGAATATTTACAGCACCTTGTTAAATCTATGCCATGAAGGATTAAAGAGGTTCTGAAGGCAAAATGGGGTCCAACCTGGTACTAGTAAGGTGTACCTAAAGAAGCGGTCGGTGAGTGTATGTCGCAGCTGATTAGTCAAGTTTAGGTTTTCTCTCTAACCCAAAATAAAAACTGATCTGGAGCAAGTAAGCAACAACCCACTTTCTTAAGCTCGAACAAGTTAGCTCAAACTAAGTGTAAAGTGACCTGAGTGAAAACCCAAACTGTCTTTGAGCATTCAGATGAAACATTAAAGTCTTATGATGCTAAACAACCAAATCTGTTTGCTGTATCTGTAAAGACAACATTATTGTCTTTAACATACAGCCTCTGTGAATTGTTGAGTTCATAAAAGTCTAAAACCAATGTCCCATATCACATATTGTATGCAGATTGAAATCAAGTCTTTTTGAAATCCATAAATGTTGCCATCATCTCAGACTGCTTTCTCTAAAATCAGATGATAATGAGCCCAGTTTTCTTGTTTGTTAATGTAGCATAAAGCCTACTGTATTTTAACAAATGGGAACAGTTGCTGATGGGAAAATACAATAGCAAAACCTGACACTACTGAACTAATTCAACACCTTGATGTGCACATGCTGAATATACTGTATGGCATGTAAAATGGAAGAACAGCTAAATAATGTATGTCTAACTGTAAGAGAATAAACATACAATTAATTAAATCTAAAATTCCCCCTGACATTATGGAGACCTGTGCTTGAACCGGCCACGTTTTCTCCCTCAGTGCATCAGTTGTTTCCTCTTTACACTAGAGCAGATTTTCAGCCAGTTCATCTCATGATGAGAAAAACAGAAAGCCAGCTTATGCATGAGATGAGCTGTAGCAGGAGAGAACATGATGAGTTTCACACACAACTAATGAAGTAACAGCATTCGTTTCCTGACAACAGAGCTGAATCTCATGATTTTTTGCAATTAAATGGGAAGTGTTTTTGCATAAAGTTTCTGAAACTTTTTCTCAGGTTAGCAGATGCAATCCAAAATGCAGAACAGCCAAGGGGGGTAGTTCAAAAGGTCTTTATTAATGAAAAAGAAAGCAACAAACGTCAATCAATAAATCCAACACAGAATCTGGGCTAAAACGAAAGCTTACTTTACAGCCAATAGGGATGGAAATATAAAAGAGACCCATGGATTAGATAAAGTATATACAAGGCAAGGCAAGCTTATTTACAGTATATAGCACATTTCATACACATTGGTAATTTAAAGTGTTTTACATAAACAGTAGTAAAAGAGACAAGGATAAAAACAACAACAACAACAACAACAACAACAAAGAAGAAAAATGATTAAAAACAGATTAAAATGTGTTTAAAAACAATGAAAAAGAAAAGAAAAACATAATAGAGCGATCTGTCAGACATAGCAAAATGCTCATTCAGTAAAGGCACAGCTACTGTAAACTGATGTGTTTTCAGTCTAGATATGAATGTGCCTAATGTTGGAGCACATCTGATCATTTCTGGAAGATGATTCCAGTAGCGAGGGGTGTAGTGGGCGAAGGCGGATTCATGCTGAAATATTTGTAGTAAGCTTTTAATTATGTAAATGCCATCACAATTTCATTAGGCTGCCAAAACTTGAAACACTTGTTCAATGGTTTGCCACTAGGGGAGATCAATATTCATGGGTTCATCCAGAGCATTAAGGACTAACGAAGAACCATTGATATTTTAAATTTAGAAATTTGGCAGTTCGATTCATGCTGCCAATCACACATTTTAAGCAAAAACAAGTACATACTTCAAGATCATATTTGTTTTGATAGCAGCACCATTTTGAACTTTTGATACTTCTTTTGACAATTTTAACTTCTTTTTTTTTGTAATTGCATTTGTCATTCTTGTCTTCGTACTCCATGTATTTAGGTTAAGAGGTATGAGTGCTATGATAATGTTTTCCGCTTGTTAAGTGTGAAGACGTCACGCGAATTGGCTTCTGGGTCCAAGCACACTATCAAACTGTATGGGGAGACGTAATAAACGTTTACCATGCGATGTAATACTTTCGAAAATCATGATTGCAATATAAAATATATATGCATGCCTAATATCCGATGGCAATAAAGTGATAAAATCTTAATAAATTGTCAAAATATTTATGACTGAATGCAGTCCAGAGACTGTAGTGTACATCATGACTTTATTTTAATTGTGAATTAATATCACACTTTAATGTTGGATATGACTAAAAAGTGGTCATAAGCGAATATATTTTCAATTCAAATTAGTAGCGGCCCGGAAACAGTATTCCATATGTCATGACTTCACTAGCGGATATCAGTAATTGCAACATATACATTTTAAATGTTTAAATGTCCAAATTAGGGCAACACAAAGGCTCAGAGGTTAGGACTTTTATCTGAAAGCAAGAAGGTCGCTGGTTCTAGTCCTGGCTCGGTCAGTTGGCATTTCTGTGAACAGGATTGAAATGTCCAAATTGTAAGTTTTAGCATATAACAAAACCTCTTAATATTGTAACTGTGAAGCATATTTTACTTACTGTGTGTAAACTGTTAAAAAAGTTGACTCAACTCAAAAATTGTAAGGCAACTTGCTGTAGAGCTTATTTGCATTTACTTAACTTTCAACCCAAGTACTGCACTTGACTTGATTCAAGTTGAGTCAACTCAAAAAAAGCTCTGCAGCAAGTTGCCTTACAATTTTAAGTTGAGTCAACGTTTTTCTTTACAGTGTAAAACATTGACTACTTTGGAAAAAATCTTGGTTGCCCTAAATCTTTAATCTGAATCAAATTTACCTTATGAGTCCATTGAACTTATATTATGTTAAAGTGACTGAAAACGGGCGACGTAGTGGCAAGAAGGTCGCTGGTTCGAGCCTCTGCTTAATTGACGTTTCTGTGTGGAGTTTGCATATTCTCCCTGCGTTCGTGTGGGTTTTCCTCCGGGTTCTCCGGTGTCCCCCACAGTACAAAGACATGCGGTACAGGTAAATTGAGTAGGCTTAATTGTATGTACTATATGAGTGTGTGTGTGGAGGTTTCCCAGAGATGAGTTGCGGCTGGAAGGGCATCTGCTGGGTAAAAACATGCTGGATAAGTTGGTGGTTCATTCCGCTGTGGCGACCCCAGAATAATAAAGGGACTAAGCCGACAAGAAAATGAATGAATGAGTTAAAACTGCTAAGTTAGAACATGATTAACTTAGTTTAATAAGTTACAATGAACTAAAAACATATGCTGTCAGGACTAATTGATCATATACACTTTTAATTTTCTGTAGCTTTTTAGTTTTTTATGATACAGCTGTATTGTAATTTTTATCAAATAAATGCATTTTTGTATTGAGCATACGATACTGCTTTCAAAAACATTTTAGAAATCTTACTAACCCAAATAAAAAGAAAGTTTTCACATTTTGCAACATTCTATTTTATTACAACATTGAATTAATACATTGTAGTAAAGTCACATTCATTCAATTTGTTATATAATAATAATAATAATAATAATAATAATAATAATAATAATAATAATAATAATAATAATAATAAAATTAAAATAATAATAATAATAATCATCATCATTATTATTATTATTATTATTATTTCAGTTCTTTACTTTTGAAAGTTTAAGCATTGAAATTACTACAGATTTTAATAGAAAGTATTTTGCTTCTGACCCGTACAGATCCTTTTACCCAGCTCTATAGGGATGAGACATTAAACCAGTTAATATAAAATCCAGCCAGACATTCGGCCTGTCTTATCACACAAACTGCTATTTATGGCCGGGCTGACCGGGGTTCAAGTTTGGAGTGATGCTCCACTGTCAGTTTTGTTCAGATATAAACAAGAGCTTCACTCAGTGATCGACAGTCTCTGATCTTCTCCTTTTTGTTCATTTCATTTGTGGAATAATGAACCTGTGACCTTAAAGTGTCAGATATGCCAGTCCGTGGGCAACACAGTGGTCTTTCAGCCTGTTCGTTAGTCAGAGTGCCATTTGAAGTGTCTCTGCAACAGACTACAGTAATTGACAAACAAGTTGTGCTTCGTTACACACAGCCACATACATTTCATTGTGTTTCATGTTGAGGCTTTAGGTTCATACGGATGCTGTGTTATAGACTGAAAAGTATAGCATGGAAAGAATCTCTTACACATGCTCCTACTAAGTGGGCTATGAACATGCATTTGAAAATTGAAATGCAAAAAATTGAAACGGGATTAACTACAAGAACATGATTGGGTGAAAATGTGATTTTCACAGATATCAGATGTACACATTATTCCTTGTTGCATAGTTATAGAAATTGACCACAATAGCAGGGCACAAGGTGACTATTTTATTATTTTACACACTCTATTGTCCCACCGATGGACAGCCATATTACACTGCTACGAGTATGTTTGTGTGTATAAAATAGAAAATAAAACACGGAGAGTCTCAAAAATCTTTCTACTACTTTCTCGAACTACTTTTTTCCACCATTCCTTTACATCTGCAGCTTGTCAGAATAGCAGAAACCATTGTTAATTCACCACTGTCACTTTAGAGCCAGTATTTTAACAATTCTGTATCGTAATATCTAAAATGATGACAAAACAAGTGATTTTGCTCACATTTTAAGATTATATGGCTGAACAGCATGAAATGCCATCAGTCTACAGAGATTTCCCAATATTTCTCTGTTGCAATCGGGAGATCACAATATTTCACTCCAAAAAAGCCAAAGCAAAGCAAAAACTAGCAGATACTATGGTATAAAAACAGCACTACAACATACAAGAGACAGAGATCAACTTAGAATGTCAGTCTCCAGTTTTATAATGATTTGATCAGCTGTAAGTTTGAAAATTTTGCTCAATGACAGGCTAATGGCCACAAGAACAACAACATTATTGCCTAATAAAGCCTCAGAAGTACATCATGTTGTCCAACAGCTGCAATATTTGTCAAACTGTAGTGAGTTTATTGATCTGCTATTACTCTATGAGGGCGGAGTAATACACAAGGGTGAAGAGGCTGTTGAGTGCTGTTATTGCAGAATATAGGACGGCTTTGATCCAATCAAACCATATTAAAATGTTAGAATGACCTTTATGGGATGGCACGGTGGTTAACTGGTTGCCTCACAGCAAGAAGGTTGCTGTTCGAGTCCAGACTGGACCAGGATGCATTTCTGTGTTGAGTTTGCATGTTTTGGGGGTCCCCCACAGTCTAAAGACATGCAGTATACTGTAGGTAAACTAGATGAGCTAAATTTACCATAGTGTCTGAATGGAAGAGTGCATGGACGTTTCCCAGCACTAAGAGGTTGTCATTTTTATTGCTAGGTTGCAGTTGGAAGAGCATCCGCTGTGTAAAACATGTGCCCGAGTAATTGTTGGTTGGCAAAAAAATAAATAAATAAGCCGATGGAAAGTGAGTGAGGTTGGTATCACCTTTAATAAAAACAAGTTTACATTTGTCCACCTTTTGGGTTTTAAAGATGTTTGCGTCACCACATGGGGCATAAGAATTGTACAGACGTGTGTTTGGATAGCCTATAACTTGATTGTTAATTCTTGTTAACTAGCATGCATTTGGATGATAATAATGCATTAGTAAATGTTAAATTGTGATTAATAAATGCAGTACAAGTATTGTTCATACGTAGTTCATGTTAGTAAATGCATTAACTAATGAACCTTATTGTAAAGTGTGACCGAGATATAGGATGCTTAACTGTAAAATTGCAGGGGTGTGGTGTATTATTTATGTCATCACCAGCTATTGGTCTTGCATGCTTAATACAGCAATTTTAGCAGATCTGTGTGAATAAATAGGCATTATTTTGACAAGTATAATGTTTATCTGATATTTTCATTTGATCACTAAGCTGAATAGATAAATCAGATTGCTTCATAAGTGCAGACAGATGCCAGTTTAACATGCTCAATTGACCAAAATCCCCCAACAGGGTCAACTAGTGCCAACAGTGCAAACACAAACACACACACACACACACACACACACACACACACACACACACACACACACACACACACACACACACACACACACACACACACACACACACACACACACACACACACACACACACAAAAACTAAATTACTATTACTGAAGCTCAACAACGGCCAAATGCTGACTGCAAGATTGGTGTGTAATGCAGGGCCTTTTAAAATTATATTTATTTATGTTTTATTTTACCAGGATAGTCCCCTTTAGAGACAAGATATCTCTGTTTTGCTTATTGAAGCTTAGGATAACATTTTTTTTAACAATTCCCACTATTTACTACTTTACTTAAGATATTAACTGTTTATTGGCACTCATTTTATTCTATATCCCTAATCCTACCCAATACCTAAACCCAACTATTACGTCACTAACTATTAATAAGCAAATTGTACATTTGTAAAAATTGTACGTTAAAATAAAATCGACCAAGCTTAGTATAGTGTTTGTTCCATTTCCTAAATAATATCATGTTTAATGTAATGGAGTTTGTGCATTTTTCCCTCTGTTGTCTGCATGATTGAGTTGTGCAACAAAATTGTCTGTTTGCACATAACTGGTTTTGGAAGGAATAATGCTGTTTTATTTAAAACACATACAGTTTCCTGCTTGGGTGAGATCTGAGGGTGAATTGACTTTGAATGGACAAACGGATGGGTTGAGGTATGGTATGGTGCCAAACTCGTTCATGGAACTTATTTGGGCCATATGTGTTACGTAGGTCTGAACTTACTCACCCTTCGTAAGTCATGCCGTGTCTGGAGGATACTTTCAATGCCCTCACTGACCTGCGCTTGTAGAGATTCTTGATTGTGTTGCTTCCTTTATCCCAGCATGAGAGTACAGCAGATGCAATGGACAATGGGATTTTAACATTGTAAGATCAAAATCTTTAATAAAGGGAAAGTTCACCCAAAAATGAAGTTTTCCTCATCGTTTATTTTTCCCTGATGTGGTTTTAAACTTTTATGAGTTTCATTTTTGAGATCACTTCTTGGAATTATAATGTTCTATCTGCGTTCTAAATGATTTTGAGATATTGAGCTTCAAAGATTTTGCCTTCCACATAGGAAACAATATGCGTGTAACAGTTCTCTTTCACACCTTACATGACAGAGACCCTAAAAAATGTTCTTGTACTCTAAATGTAAACTTTCAAAACTCTCTTAAATTTGCAAACTGGGATAAACAAAACAGGGCAAATGCAGATAGAACCTTCTAATTCTGAAAAGTCATTTTCTGTTTGCAATTATAAGGTTCTGTCTGGCATGGAAGCAATATTTATGAAAACAAATACAATGACAAAAAAGGGGGAATTAGGATGAATATTGTTTCATGATGAATTATTGTTTCAAACATATAAGGATGTGCTAAATATTTTGTCCAGTGCAGATGTTAGTTTTATCTAATTAATATAGTAATATTTATTGAATATATGCTTTATATGAACTATTGACTTATATTTATTGAATTATATGCCCCATGAATTAAATGAAGAATTTGCCCTTTAAGGCTTAATATCAAATTAGCAGACTTTAAAAAAACAGACAATGAGCAAACGAGTTTAACAAACACTGAAAATGTTTCACTGACTATAAATGCACAAATAAAAATATTTCACATTTAATGTATAATATTTTAAGATACGTTTCTTTTTCAACAATGCAAACTTTAACATTTCATCTCAATGTCAAGGTTTCTAAATAATCCCATTTCCACACATCTTTTCAGTTTCTTTTCAATTTTGTGTGGTGCGGCATTATTTAGTCAACTCTGATTTTGTGTTCCTTTTTGGTCGTTCCTGCTGTGAAGGGAGCAATCCGGCGAATGACAAAGAAAGCGGATCCTGATTGGATTTGTGCGTGCATTCGAAATGCTGATTGGTTCACAAAAAGAACCTTATAGAGACTCAAAGTGCGACTTTGTAGATAAAACCTGTTTTTTTTTTTTTTATAAAAAGTTTTAAAATGTAAAACAATATATATATATATATATATATATATATATATATATATATATATATATATATATATATATATATATATATATATATATATATATATATATATATATAAACATCACATGATGTAAAAACATTGCCATTTAATAAGAACCCGATTTTGAAAAAAAAAAAAAAAAACAACAACGTCAGATAGAACCTTATAATTCTTAGGTGACGAAGTGAAGCATAAGTTATGATTGAATTTTCATAATTTATTAAGTGAACTATTACTTTAACCCCTCTGGATGACTTGTATAGGTTATGAACACTAGCATAATGCTAGACTGTACACTGTAAAACCCAATAAATGAAGGTAACTCAAATCATTTGAGTAAACCAATTGCAACAAACTATTTCAAAACTAGTTCAAAACTAATGAATACTGTGAACTTAATCCATTTAAGTAAATGAAGCAATTTGAGCACAGTAAAACCCAATAAATGATGAGAACTCAAACCACCTGAGTACTGTAAAACCCAATGAGTTAAGTCAACTGAAAGCGTTTGAGGAAACCGATTGCAACAGAATATTGATATTTCATTAAACTCATTACAGTCAACAATTCACTTTTCAAATGAGTAGAATTGACTTTCAGCAAATTTTGAGTTAACTACACTCATTTCATTTGATAAAGTTGACTATTACAGTGTAAAAAAATAATGTTGTGAAGTTTTTTGAGACCAAATTTAATAAATAGAAATTAGTGCAAAGGTTTAATCCAAAAATGTGGCAAAAAGTGCAATTTTTTTGCTAATTTTTATAATGTCTAATGCAACATTAACTTGCACAAACAACCAGAAAAGGTGAAAGTAAAATGTGTAATCGAGCTACAGCTCAAAGTGTGGTGCAAAGTGTGTATATACATGCTTTTTAAGCATTAAATAATGACAGATTTAACCAATGATCACAAGTTAAATCACCTTAGCTAATGTTTTATTGCATGTCTTCAGTAAATCCTGACAATATTTATTAATGCTGGCACAAGCTGTTACTAGGAATTTATGAGTGAAACATTTTGTATAACATTTACGTGTGCATAGTTTTCAATTTTATCCTTGTGTGACGTCTGCTAGAGAAGTCTGAACTCTACCGTCTAGGGTATGAATGTTATTAAGCTATTTTCTCATTAAAGTCTAAAAGCCCTGTCCTCTTCACTATGTAATTAATGCAGTGACATTTGAGTGCATGCAATGTCCAACATCTCAACTGCTGCATATTCACCCATTACATACAAGTGTATTATTCAGAAATTTATAGTACGTTTTTTTTTTTTTTTGTGCAATTTTCACAATATCTACACTATTCAGGCTAAAGAATGGCATATAATAGCTCATTAATACATCAATTAAGATGCACTTTAAAGGAGCAATCCACTTTTTTTTTTTGACATTGCTCATTTTACTACTACCATAGTTTTAAACAGTTTGGTTTAACTATGTCTGAATTCATTCAGCTAGATTAGAATAGACCATTAGCATCTCATTAAATTTTTTTTTGATAATTTTCCTATTTATAGCTTGAAATTTCAGTAGTTACATCATGTGCTGCCAGAAAATGAAATGTTTTTTTTAAGTCCATATGCAACATAGGCTCGTAAAAATGTACCCTCATATCTGAAGAGCGCAAATTATGTAGCCAGAGATGTAGCCAGAGGTGTGTTTGACTGCATTTCATCTATGAAACGACTGCTACAAGAAGGTATGATGTTTCGGACAGTTTCTGTTTCTTTTATTGTTACTAGCTGACTGCTTACCACTGTGTGGATGGCTTTTCCACTGTTATCAGTTTTCCTAGTGGCTCGCCACATATGTTGCAGAGAGAAGTTGATTGCAATGACTGGGTTCGAGTCTGGTGAATAATGGTTCCAGAAAGCAGATAAAACAAAAACAAAAGGCAAAAAATAAAATAGACGAGTAAATAACAGGGTGAGAACATGGTAAGATCTAAAAACGTGGTAAAAATGAGGCGGCCGCGAAGGCTTTTCTATTTCTTGATTGCTTTCGAAAACACTGTTGGTTAGGTTTAGGGAAGAGGGTGACTGGGTTGATCTGTGCTTTTGAAAAAACTATCGGTTGGGTTTAGATGGGGGAAGTGTAGGGGATTGGTTGTTTGGTGTCAATTAGTCGACTGTGGCCTGGTGGATTTAGGCAAGAACAGCAGGCACGAATGGCACTCACAAAAGAAATTTGAGATCTCAAAAATTTACACAGGATTTGCAAAAACTAAAACTGCATAAAAACAAAAAACAAAAAAAAGTACCTCCGGGACGTATTTCACACTCTCCAGAAATGCATACAGGGGTACGTATCAATAATGAGCCTGGGTTATTCATATGGCAAGCAACTATATCATGGTACAGCGGCAAAGTGCCTTGATTATTATGCTGGATTGAGAATAAACATTAAGCATTTGGATCAAAACCTTTCATTAAAGTTGTCCTTAAACTAATTTCAAGAGTTCACACAGCTGATTATTGATTATAAAGCATGTTTGCCATGCTGTCCTGGGAGAGAGCCCTGAGCTTATAAGATCCTTGAGCCTTAGGCTCCTTCCCATTAGCAGGGCAAGAGGAGAGTTTGAGCTTATGTAGATCTTGATGAACTCCCTTGACTTTTAAATGGCTAATGCCAGATTACAGGGATGACTTTACTGCTAAAAAAACTCATCTATAGTGCCAATTTGGTATGGTCAATTTACTATCATGTGTTTTTGGACAGTGGGTGGAAAGCAGGGAACTCAGGGGAAACCCACGCCAGCTTGAGGAGAACATGTAAACTTTGCACAGAAATGTCGACTAGTCCAGTAAGGACTTTAAGCAGTAATATTCTTGCTGTGAGGCAGCAGTGCTAACTACTGGGCCGCCGTGCCACCCTATTAAGGAAATGGGGGGAAAAGTAGAGGTGCAAGGGGGGATTCTTCAAGGCAAACATAACTGAGGTAAGAAACTATTTAAAGTGAGTTAGGAATTGTCTGATTGGTGAATCATGTGTTATCTAATGAGGGACCAACCATCGTCAATTATAAGCATGTGATTCTCTCGAAGCTAGTTTATGAATAAACAACAAGAATAACACCCATTCTTGTCAATTTAGTTTTTTTTTTCTTCAATTCAAATGTTGACTACAGTAGTTTTTAGTTATATAGCCATATATAACTATAGAGGAGTCTAGCTTTAACACTGGTTATTTTTGAGCGAGATGCTAATGGTGTAATCTGATTCAATAATCAGGTAAAAGTCAAAGATCATGCACTGTAAATCCCAACTGTCAATATATCAAATGAAATTAGTGTAGTTAACTCAAAATATACTGAAAGTTATTTCCACTCACTTGAAAAGAATTTTGAACTCAGTTTTGAAGGTAATGCGTAAATTAAACACCTCATTACTTCAACTTAAATGGAATTCACAGTACTCATGTAGATTCGTTTTTTTTTTTACTCAAATGGTTTGTTGCAATTGGTTTCCTCAAATGGTTTGTACTCAGTACTTGGTTTGAGTTCTCTTCATTTATTGGGTTTACTGTGCTCAAATCACTCCATTTACTCAAATGGATTAAGTTCACAGTACTCATTAGGATTCGTTTTTGAACGTAAATGGTTTGTTCCAATCGGTTTCCTCAAATGGTTTGAGTTACCTTAACTTTTTGGGTTTTACATTGTGGTAAAAGTCAAATCCAGGCGAGGATTAAAATGAGCCTATTCCAAAAAATGTGGAGTGTTCCTTAACTGTTTGTTAATAAACTATGCATATGGCTTTACAGTCACATCTAAATTTATTTGTAAACCTCATTTTGCTGTGATAAATTTGTATCTTCTGCCACAAATATTATAACATCACCTCCGTCATGCATGAGTTCTCAGACGGGAACAATGCAGCACTCACTGCTTCACTGACCAGCACTTCATGTGAAATTCTTTTCAGTCTGGATTAAATGGGCAAAAAAGGACACAAGATTCGAGGACACAATTCACTACCTTCCAAACTTTTAAACATGGTGTTCTATAGCGGATCACTCAGGACAGAACGTTCCCTCCATTGTAACCACACAAGCAAAGTCTTTTGTGCGGAATCAATGTATTTGGGTGTTAATGAATGCTTTTATAGAAAACGACTGCGATTAAAGCACTAGTTGTATGTTTTTCCCATCGCTGAGTGAATGGTAATGAGAGGATGGGGTTATATAGCTATTGATAGATAATCCATAAAGCTGGCACTTGTGCAGACCGTCTGGAAGATCTGAAGACTGTCTGCAAGCAAAGGGGAGACATTGTTATCATTCAGGTAGTGGTGCCAGGTCATTACTATAACACGCTAGTTCATGGGTTCATTGGCTGTAATCGAGGTGGAGGATCATCTTGATTACTGAGAGATTAAAACGAACGATCAATAATTTCTTGGAAATCTGGGGGGGAGTGGGGAGATGGACCTCTGTCATATCCATGCTGCTAAAAAAAAAAAAAAAAAAAGGGAAAAAGTCAAATGTTTCGTAAGTGCTGGGATCACTTTTCTTCAGTGGCGCTTGTTTTCCTGGGCTGTTTCTTATTATTATGTAAGGTTACGGTCTTTCTTTGTTTTGCTATGGTGCGCTTTTTCTTTCCTCTGCCAAAATGATTTTGTAAGTTATGCAAAGTTATGTAAGGCTCGTAACAGTTAATAGAATCCTGTTGAAGCGTCTCCCCTGAGTTCATATAGTAGCTAACTAATCTGCTCCATCCAAGACTTGACACTTGGAAGAACCGCACGTCCTCCGTTTAACAACGTCCTCGGTTTGGAGCGTGCACAAAATCAATGGAGCGTGGGATAAAAACACGTTTTACTATTTGCATTTGGGCTTTATGATATTGTTATGTAACAAACGCAGCGGTGATTTATGCGACACTCTTTAAAAACATGTGGAGTGTTTTTATCCACCGCATTGCATCACTTCTCATCCGCTTATTTGACATGTAATGCGCTATTTTATAAATTCCCCTCAAAGCCTTTCTTGTCTGTTGTGGAGAAAAAAAAAAAATAAGCCTGAGGTTTTGACGTGGATTACATGTCCTCCTAAACACAGCTTGACACAGACGGACGTGTAATTCTATGGACTCTTGATAAGACAAACTTGTCTAGCAAACAATGTCAACTCCGCCCACTCAACACATTTTCGGGCTCCAGTCGAGCGGCGTGGGAGTATTCATTCAATATGTTTTTGTGTGGACCGTCACTGAGTGTCCAGCTCCAAAACACACTGTAACTGAGTCTGTGTTGGTGTGGTGGGACATTCTGTTTGCTGAGTACACAGCGTGCAGTGAACACTCCTGTTAAACTTAAATCTTTTCAAAGAAGCCATGGAATTCTGGCGAAATAGTCATACGTGGAAAGCTCAGATTATTTTGATTGTGCGTTGAGAGCTTGATAACAAATCTAGAATGACACTTTGATCTGAATTGGGTGCAGGGTCATGGTGCAGTGGTGTGGAAACGTCTCATAGCACTCACTTGCACCACGATGGCAAAAAAAGCTCCATTATGCTTTTTATGGATATTAACATTTCTGTAGGGATTAATATTGCTGGATGTGAATGTAAATGGTCAGCAAAGTTTCAAAAATATATGTAAATGGTAACTGGAGTTTTTAGGAGACACTAGAGCAACTATTGATGAGAGCAGTATCCCTGCAGGCACAAGACATCAACATGACGTCATATTGTCATCATATTGTCGTCCAACCTCTGGTTGACTTCAGAACTGAACGTCAGGTCGACGTCAGTGTCCAACGTCCAACCTAAAATTAACCAAATATTATGTTACACCTTGACATTGTGTGGATGTTTCCACTATGACACCGATCAGACGTTGGATTGTGGTCACTTTCCAACACAACCTAAAATCAACCAAATATCAACATAATTTGTTGTTGTTAATGGACGTCAACATAATGTTGTCCTTAGACGCTGGCTAGACATTGAATTTTGGTCACTTGATGTAATGACCTAAATCTAACCTAATATTAGTGTCTTATGATGTTATGTGCCGACTGGGATCATTTCTAGCAACCAATGCTTATTGAAAATACATGTAAAATACGTTGCTTCGGGTACTTTTCTTTGTACATTTCAGACAACAAATCCTCTAGAGCTGGGGTTTTCAAACTTTTAGGACAACCCATAACCCCTCCCCCACCCCAGGCACCCCTCCCTCAGCCAAAATTATAATGCATGTGCATTAACATATTACGTGCTGCGTTTGAAGTGCGTAGCATTAATTACATTGAAACATAAATATACAGATTATCTAATTCAGTGTGATGGCTTAGCCTGTTTCTGTGAGGAACACATGCTAATCTGTGGTTGGATTCCTGACACGACTAACCGTAAATCATCTTCCACTGCCAATAAGTGTGAGCTATAGCATACTTTCTTTTGATGTACATGCAAACAGAAAATACCAACCCAGGCTAATTCTGGAAACGTAGCCCTGCGATCCTGGGAGGTTTGTATGTGTGCAGTTTTTGTTTTTGTGAACTGTTCGCACCTCGAGTAAAAAGCCGCCGGAGGCCGCTGTCTAGCGACCGTCTGTCCGACTGACTGACTGATTAAATGAATGACTGAACAATTGACTGGGCGGCCGGCCAATCAGCCAACCCAGCCACCCTCCTCCTTCTTCCCTAAACCCAAGTGACGATTTACAAAAGCCGTCCAGAAAAAAGAAAAGCCCTCATCCGATTTTGACTTCATTTTCTGATTTCACCGCATGCTAGCCCCATTGCAAACTCGTTCACTTTATTTTTTGAATGATGTTTTTGACTTACCTGATTTCTGGAACCGCTCTTCCCTGGACTCGGACACGGTCGTACGCCGCTGCCGGCTCCTCCTCCTCCAGGCCTCCACTCCGCCAACGCAACACGACGAGCTAACCAGACAAACTGGCTGCGGCGGGAAAGCCCTCCACACGAAGGTGAGCGGGCGAGCACGAAGAGGAGCAGCGTCACACCGCCCGGTCCGTTCGCTTGACAAATGAAATGCAGTCATACGTACCTTCGGCCACGTAAATCACGATCTCCAGAAACGTCTGCGGGGCTATGTTTTCAGAATGAGCTTGGGTTGGAAAATGCTGCTTCTCAAAGCCAAGAACGCAAAGCCCTGATGGTGTAGTTGAGTCAAAAATTTGAGTATGTTTACATGGGCAACAATACTTTTATTCGATTTTAATAAGACAATACTCTGAAAAGAGTCTAAGTCAATGTAAAAGAGTCCATGTAAACAGCGATTTTTTTGATAACCTTAATCCGACTAAAGTCATAACTGAACTAAACACAAATGTAATTAAGACGTGGAGTATGTATATAATAGTGGCATTATTGAAGTAAACACCACAATCAAACTATTAATGTCATGTAGGACTTTTCGCCACATTTTGTGACAAGATCCACATACACAGCTGTCAGTAAAGGACCGCACAATCATACATCACAAAATGTGGAGTTTTTTTTTTCTTTCCATTCTGCTTTCCATTAAAACAACACTCATTCATAATACATTATTAACCAAAGGCTTTTTCATCAGTTCAAAAAGAGTGTTTATTAAAAAAAAATGTGTGGTAATTTTGTGGCATCTCATCAACACACAACTGTCCACGTTTGCACATCACTTTACCTGCAACTCAGGGTTGTAACTGTCATGGGGGAGGGGGACAATACACAAACATTTACATTTTTGAAGAGAACAAAGAAATCACCTACAGTTTGACTTGTAAGTTGAATCACTCTTGTTCAACACCTACATGCCAAAGCAGCACATAAACTGGCCATTTTGGTATAGAATGCAGGGTAATGTGTGCGGGATGGTCAACAGTGTAATTATAAGTGGAATTACAGATGATGCAGATATTCATTTAAGCATAGGTACAATGTAAACAACCCAGGCTCATTCTGAAAATGTAGTCTTTCGAGAGGCGGCTGTGTGCGCTTTTTCATATCTTGAACGTCTCTCGCATGCGTCGTTCATGCCCGCGAAGAGGAACAGCGTCACACCGCCCCGTAGCGTTGCTTAAAAAAATTAAATGCAGCCATACTTAAATCACAATCTCCAGAAACGTCCACGGGACTACGTTTTCAGAATGAGCTTGGGTTGCAACGTAAAACATGCATTTACACAATAAGTACATTGTAATGAATGAATAACTTCAGTGTAACTACATATCAGTAAAGGCCACTTAATATAAAATGGGACCAAAAATCTTTTTGAACTCAGCCTGATTTGTTAAAACAATTCTATTGCAACTGCTGTGTTTACAAGTACTGAAGAATGAAGCTGAAATTTGCATATGGTAATGAGTGTTTGGTTTCATTAGACAAATCACAACAGACTTGGCAGTTTTACCAGAGTATGCCTTTAGAAAGAAGAAGCTTAAAGAGACCTGTAGTTTCATAAACAGTTATATACAGTATGAGACAACAGATGCTGCTGCAATGTATATTTAGAGAAAATCTTATATTTATTTATGATTTACTTATTTTAGCTTGGGTGAATGTACATACATTATAGGAGACTTCCAAACCAAACTGGCAGCCTCTGAATTCATTTCTTAACTACTCTCGCAGCATTCGTGCTACAGTAGGTTCCTGAATAACTGTTTATATCACGCAGCATATCAGGAAGAGGTGTACTGTTACTTTTCTAAAGTATCAAACAATTTTCACTTGACAGCTGATAAGATAGATAAGAAAACTTAGAGTGCACTGAATGAAGCAACACCCTAGAAAGTACCAAACAAGCTTTCACATAGCAACACTGTAAATATTAGAAAAATAAAAGAAACGGTATTGAATATGAGACTAATTTGTAAACCACTCTTTTATTTCATAAAGTAACATTGTTTCACTGAGGACTTGAAACAATTGAAATATGTATTTTCCAAACCTAAACATGGTAAATTTAAACAATCCATATGCTTTTATGGAGCTGAAAATAAAACAGCAAATGGTCACTTGGTCAAACCTACTGTATATTTAGTGATTTAGAGTTATAGAAATTATGCATTTATTTAAACCTAAAATCGTCCCCTATTTCAGGAATTTCTCAGAGCATTGAAAAGTGCTTTAAAATTCACTTGGGCACTGTGCCGACTTATTTCTGTGCACTGTACACTGTTCCTGGATATACATTTTTGTGGGATATTTATATAATAAGTCATCACTCTCATTAAATAAATACACCACGAAGGACACAGTACATCCAGGAATCATGCATTTTCAGTAGATATAGGGGTGATGGGGTTCAAACTAGTGGGGAGAAAAGTTATTTTTTTTAACTGCCTGACAGTCTAGTCTAAAAATGGCACATTCCATGAAACGATATTTTATACTAATATTTTCATAGAAACTGTTACATCTTTTTTAGAACTCTTTGATAAGCAGAAAGCATTAGAACCTCTTTTATTTATTGGGGATGTTTTACAATGAATATTAATAATCAGGAAAAAAAGTATAGTTTCAGCTTTGACATTTCTCTCATGGCAATTTTTTATCATTTTGATTTAGTGACTAATTTGTCTAAAATCATTCAATCTCATTCGTACAATTTAATGTAATTTGCTTATTCCCAAAGTTGGGCACCTTATTCCCACGTCTCCTTTGTAATGTAATGTGTATTTTTATAGAGCATTTGTTGTGTATAGCCATACACCCAAAGTGCTTCACAATCATGACAGGGGTCTCTTCACACCAACACCAATGTGCAGCATCCACTTGGATGATGCGGCGGCAGCAATGGAACAATGGCGCCAGTGCGCTCACCACACACCAGCTTTTGGTGGAGTGGTGAGATGCTGATAAAGCCAATTCAGTGGATGGTGATGATTGGGAGGCCATGATGGCTAAGGGCTGATGGAGGGAATTTGGCCAGGACACCGGGGTTACACGTCTACTCTTTACGAGAAGTGCGATGGGAATTTTAATGACCCCAGAGAGTCAGGACCTTGGTTTTACGTCTCTTCTAAAAGACGGGGCTCACTGACAGTATAGTGTCCTGTTCACTTTACTGGGGCATTAGGACTCACACAGACCGCAGGTTGAGCACCCCCTGCAGGCCTCACTAACACCAATTCCAACAGCAATGTAGTTTTCCCATGTCTATGTTTCCCAACCTAGGCCTTCCATCCAGGTACTGACCAGGCTAAGCCCTGCTTAGCTTCAGTGAATAACCAGACTTGGGTTGCAGTGTGATATGGCAGTGGCATTTAAAATATCATACATTTTCGCAAAACTGAACTCGTACAAATTCATATGAATTAGCCACTAAACTGACAAAATGTAAAATAGTTAAGTTTCCTATTATGCTGGTCCAGCAGTCATTAATACATGCTAACCAGGGTTAAGGGTGTCATGAACTTACTTATTCATTTATGAGATTTCTTGATTTTAAAATGTGGTACATGCAGTGGGGTCCACTTATAATTCTATCAAAATGTTCATATAAAACCACCATAATTTATAAGTACTAGTCAATTTTCAAATTAGATTTTAATATAGATGTACCGTATTCAGAATTTGAAAGTAAATATGGCTCATTTTGTTAAAACAACATTCATATTCAGTGCAAATTAGTAATACGTAGCAAACAAAGCATTATATATAAATTCCAGATCCAATATAGTCAGCACTGCATCACCTGCAAAGCCTGCGTCAACCTGTGTATAGCTTAAAAATGAACTGGTGTAAAATGAAGCAAAGAAACACCTTCCTGATATAATCTAAAAAATGCTTTTTAATGTTACACCATGTCGACTACTACACCAGTAATGGACTATAATGCAACTAAATCTAAAACAACTAAATGTGATTATTCAGTAATAACTGATTAATTAAATACACTTGCTACATGGTTAGGGTTAGAATCTGAGTTAGGTTTTGCATTAGTTAAATGTTCACTGTAAAAATGCCAGGTTCCACACAAGTCCTTTAAGTTGTCCCAACATAAATCAATTAGGTAAACTTATTTGTTTTACAAATTAGTTTTATTCAGCATGAAACACTTAAGTTGTAAATAAGTAGCTTAAACAAGCAGCAAAAGTCATTTTTGTTAAATCATGCATAATTTATAGTAGTTGTTATGGTAAGTACAAAGAAAATGTGTAACAACAATACACCTGAAAATAAAGTGCTACCCATGTTCAATGTTAAAGACAATACCAAATGAAGATGTTTTGAGTACTGAAACTTGCAGGATGTTATAACAGCTCAAAAAAACCTCTCATAGTTTTTCCAAGATCAAGGGAAATCTGATTTGTCATGATGACAATAATAAAAACAAATGAATGTGGTAGACAAATGTATATATAATGTGCTTCATAAACTGCTTCAGTAACACTGAATGACAATCTTACACTTGTTCTTGTGTTACAGATTATAAATTAGTGCATTTGCATTGCATATCGCTAGATCTTAGATCTGAAATCCTGGATCTGCTGTAACATGTTTAACAATAGAGCAGTGGTCCAAAAGCCATTATTCTCAAGCAACACTCTTTGCTGGAGGGTATTTGTGTGTTACTGGATTTGTAATGGACAAATGCGACATGAATATACATCAAATGTGAAAGCAAGGGCTACATAGACTGTATGTTTTATTGTTTATGGTCGTATGGTCAACAGACTGGTGTTTATTCGCAGTGGAAAGAACGTCCAGATGCCTTTTTCTTTTTTTTTTTGGGAAAGACACTATTTCACCCTCTGCCGTCTCTCAACCCTGTGCATTCCACCCCCCTCAAAGCCAGCCAAAAATACAGGAAACAGTTCAAACTGTTTATATATGAGACTATGCAAACCTTACTCAAAGACTGCAGGGTTCCTGGGATTTTCCATTTTCCATGTCTGTGCTTGCAGACCTATTCAAAGTCCTATATTTCTCTGCATTGGTTTGGTGTTTCCTTTCAGCGAATTTGGCTTGTGGATATGGACATTTTGACTCAAGGACAAATTAGGCTCCGTTATGGGTCGTTCACTAAAAAGGAATGTTGTGTCATTTATTTAGACAAGCCTACGCTATCATTCAATAGTAAGTCAGATTTTTTTTAGGTAGTCCCAAACTAATGACTGCAGTAATTGCTGCTGTACATTCAGCATTGAATTGCAGGAATAAGTTCTATTTTTGAATATATTAAAAATAGAAAACTCCTATTTTACTGTGAGGCAAGGCAAGGCAAGTTTATATACTGTATATAGCACATTTCATACACAGTGACAATTCAAAGTGCTTTAAATAAACAGAGTAAGCAGATACAAAAAAGAGACAGGGATAAAAAAATAATAATATAAAAACAGATTAAAATGTGTTAAAAAAGTTATAAAACAATGAAAAAGAAAAGAAAGACATAATACTGCGATCTGTCAGACGTAGCACAGTGCTCATTCAGTAAAGGCACAGCTAAACTGTTGTGTTTTCAGTCATGATTTGAATGTGCCTAATGTTGGAGCACATCTGACCATTTCTGGAAGCCGATTCCGCATAGTAGCTGAAGGCAGATTTAACCTGCTTTGACCGAATCCTTGGAATTTCTAGTTTATATGATCATAAAGATCTGAGTGACATGTTTAATCAGTGCCTTATTCAGTGAGCAGTCTGTAATGTATTGAGGTCCTAGGCCATTTAGTGATTTATAGACAAGTAGTAATCCTTTACACTCTATTCTAAATGTAACTGAGAGTCAGTTTAAAGACCTGAGAACAGGTGTGACATCCTTTGATTAATCTGGTTTTGATCAGAATCCTGGCAGCAGCGTTCTCAATGAGCTGCAACTGTCTGAGTGTCTTTTTGGGAACGCCTGTGAGGAGTCCGTTGCAGTAATCCACCCTGTTGCTGATAAAAGCATAAACAAGTTTCTCTAAGTCCTCCCTGGAAACAAAGCATCTAATTCTTGCAATGTTATTGAGATAGTAGAATACTGATTTAGATACTGCTTTGACATGCCTACTGACATCACATGACAACTGTAGAAATGCTGGGTTCCACTCAAATTCTTCATATTGTCCCAACACATATCAATTGATTTAAGTGGATTGAACATAAAACAATTAGGTCCCCCCCAAAAAAAATAAATAAAAATAAACAACTCAAGAATTGTGTTGATTTAGCTCATTTTAAATAAGTAGTTTGAACAACCAGAAAAAACTAGTTATAAAGTATGTGTTGCAATATTATTCTTATTAAAATTTAATCTAAAAATGAAGCCTTGTCAACCATTAGTAACTTCAGGACAACTGCACAATAAAATTGTATATGTTAATGTTAACTATTACATTTATTACAATGAACAGTTTTATTACAGCATTGTTTGTTAACCTTTGTTAAAAATAATTGAATAAAGTCCATTCTGAAAACGTACCTCTATATACATTTCTGGAGAGCGACAAATACATCTCAGGAGCTTTTTTTTTCCAGATTTTGTTTTCCCGAATCCACCAGAAGTTGCTGTGTGCACTTTTTGAGATCTCAAATTTGTCTTTCGAATGTCATTCGCGCCTTATATTCTCGTGTAGGTCCACCAGAGCCCGATGTCGACTGGCTGACCGACTGGCCGACTGACTGGCCGACTGACTGACTGACTGACTGATCGATTGACTGACACTCAGACTCTCCTTCATCCTTAAACCCAGCCAACTGTTTTCAAAAGCACCAACTGACCCGCCCATCCACTTCTCTAAACCCAAACAACAATTTGAAAAAGCAATCCAGATAAAGAAAAGCACTCGTCTGATTTTTTCCATGTTTTCAGATTTGACCACATTCGCACCTTGTTATTTACTTGTTTATTTTATTTTTTGGCTTAAATTTTTGTCTTACCTGCTTTTGGAACCGTTCTTTGCTGCACTTGAACCCTGTCATCGTAGTAAACTCCTCTCTGTCAACTCCTCAAGTCCACTGACATACAAGGCGAGCTAACTGGACAACCTGTTACAGCAGGAAAGCTGTCCATACGGAGGTAAGCGGTAAGCTGGTAGCTTGAAAAGGAAAAGCGTCATACCTCCGGGTAGATTTAGTTTTAAAGACAAAATGCAGCCATACGTAGCTCTGGCTACATAATTCGCGATTTTCAGACATGTATATAGGGTTTCCCAAATGAGACTGTGTTGAATAAAGTTGTTAGTTCATGCTAACTCTCAGTGCATTCACTAATGTTAACAATCTTGAATTTGGATTTTAATAATCCAAAATATTAAATGGTGAATTATATTTAATAAATGCTGTTTTTTTATTGTTTAGCCATGGTTTATGTTAACTGATGAAACCTTATTGTAAAAGGACCAAAGCATCTTTAAAATAATTTTAAAATCTTCATCATTCCTTTCCACTTAATCATCATAGTAGTGAATTCATTTATTTTTTCTTTATAATCACAAAAAGATATGTTTGGCAGAATGCTTATGCCGCTTTTATGTGAAAGAGCCATTGGCCTTCCAAAATTAACTAGAAACGTTACACGACAATAGTCCAAGTGAGCTGTACACTATATTCCACACCCTCTGAATCTGTATCTTTGATTAGGTAATGCTTAATTGTTCAACTCCTTTCGTTTAATTTGAATATGCATATATTTAGAGCTAATTATAAGACAGACAAGCATCAATGATGATTAGCATCTTTGATAACCTATTTCAATGTGCACATGCCTGAGTGATATGGACTAAATGGATCCTTTAACTTGGCATTTAGGTTTCTGAAGACAAATTGGCACAGTCTACACATTGATTAAATTCAAATTACCGTCTCAAGGAAGACTGAATTACTCACTTTCTGTGTTTTTCCCAGGTTTCTATATACGCATTTTCTGAATCATTTTGATGTGCTTACCAGCAAAACATCTGCAGCAGCGTTTCTGCACCTGCCAAACTTGCCACAGCAATTAATCACTTCCACAAGATAGTGACTTGGATTTTAATCAGGGGGAAAAAGGAAAACAGACAGAGGGAAGTGGTGATTGTAATCTTCTTTGTCCCATGCTGCATTTCTCCAGGTGCGTTAATGAGAAGCGGGATATCAAGCAGCTCTTAAACATCATTAATAAGGGATTCAGCATCATTAGTAACAGATCTTCTCTCATTTCATAAAAACTGCATTAAGAAAAAAAAAAACACAATCACTTTACTCTGCTTCGTTTATATCTTAGTCAGTCTCATGCTTTTATACAGTTAGTCTAGGGCAGGTTTACGTGACAACAATGTACTAAAAAGAGAAATGTACTAAAATGTTTGTGTCAAAATTATTAGTTCACACTGATCTGTCAAAATGACTACAAATGCTGCAATATGCCAATCAGTTTGCAAAGAAACACTATACAGTACATCTGCATTGTTAATTCTTTTTCTTTCTTTTGCCTGATTAAAATTATGCGGTTTGAACATTTAGGGCTCTATTTTAACAATCTAGATGCAAAGTCTAAAGCGTATGACGCAAAAGCATTAAGGCTGTGTCCAAATTCACTTTTGCTATTTAAGGATGAAAAAATACTGTCTGCATCCTGGCACATGTTCTAACAGGGTTTTACGTATTTTCATAATGAGATATAGGTGTGTTTTGAGCATAATGTGCATTAAACCAATCAGACTCCCATCTCACATTCCATTGGAAAGTCAGTTGCATATCTCGCCATGGTGCATTTGCTATTTACATGGCAGACTTTTGTAAGTGGAAATACTGAATGCTTCACTTGCGAGAAAATAGTTAGCCTCCTCCATTCAGCTTCTTTACTATCTCTTTACTTTGCTTTTACTCTTTACTTTTTAATATTACTCTTTACTTTACTTTACTTTACTTTACTTTACTTTACTTTACTTTACTTTACTTTACTTCACTTTACTTTACTTTATTTTTACTTTCATGGATAAGGAATTGGCGGAAACTTACTTTACTAAAGACATCCATTAGTCAACATATTTGGGATTAGTTTCAAAACTATTTCTAAATTCAGTTTTAATTTCCAGCAAACGAATAAATAAACAATAATAAAGAAGTGTGTTAAAAAAGTTATAGGCTATAAAAAACACATCAGTCCTTATGCCCCATATGGTTCAAAACCTGACAGGAGGACAAATCTAAACTTAAAACAAATATCAATATGCATATAATAAATAATACTACTACTAATAATAACACTATACAAATTCAAATTATGTAGGTAGTGGCTGTTATATTTATGCAGAAAATAATATTATCTGTAACATTTTAATCCTTTATTTGTTCATATATGAAGATATTAGTGTATTGCTGTACATCCTGTTTGTATTAAGCAATGTGTAAGCTTTGTATAGGCGCATAACTAATATGATCTGCGCTGGACTTTAGACCTGCTTTTAGTTAGCCAATGGCGTGATCTATTTTAGTTCCCCAAAATAGCACTGCAAAAACAATGCGCCTTAACACACCTTTTTTTTAGACCGGAACACCTATGAGTCCTCAAAGTGGCTCAAATGGATTTGCTATTTAAACGACATTGCGCAGAACATTAAAATTAGAGTTGCGCTGGTCTGAAAATAGCAATTAATGGCGCAGGGTGTATGATAGGGCCCTAAATGCCATTTTATTAACTGTTTTTTATTCATCATCTTTTTTCTTTCATTTTGAATCTCATAGGATTTAGGGCAAGGTTTCAGTGTTCAAATAAGGTGTCCACTTTAGGCCCAATTCCAATTATATTTTATACTCCTACCCCTACCCCTTCTTCATGGCCCTTGAAACAGAGTGTGCAGGGAAAGGGCTTTGTACCCCTAAGAAATGGGACAGCACTACAGTACCTGCACACGTCATCATATGTCATTGCGATCTTTTGCTTCATATGATATTGACGATCACGACTGCTGTAGTTATTCCAGTTGCTTTATTTTTTTAGTATTTCTCTTTAGGAAATTATTGAAGGCATATATCATGTTGTCATAATGATATAATGTGGCAATAAGATCTTAACTGTATTTACACAGAGGCCGTATTGATCTATGTAAACACACGAAAACATTAACATTATACCAGACACTGTAAAAAGCTAATTTCCAGCCATTAGACTTTTCTGACAGGGGATTCGAGTGTTATTGAGTGACAAAATGTTGTGGGACTACTATACTAGAGTTATTATTAGGTATTATAGATAGCGGAATTTAGCGTTTTTTATTTTAGCATTTTTTTAAGGCATGATGGTAAAACACGAACGCAGTTATGAATGTATTAAAACATGTGCTTGTTTGTTGTAAAAATTCACAATAATGACAAAACATACTGATTTGTGCATATCCTGACTTCTGTGTGCAGCCATGATGCAGTTGTAGATGGTGTATTCTGGAAAATTTTTATACCCCTTGGATTCGAGTGTGGTCCTAAAAAATTTAAGTTTCAAGGGCTATCTAGCCCTTCTCCTTAGCTCTGCGCATTGAAGCTAAAGAGAATTGAGACCCCCCTACCCCTTCACATGAACGCGCAAAACGAGGGGTAAGGGAAAGGGGAAAGGCTAAAGGCTGATTTATACTTCTGTGTCAAACGCCAGTGTATGCTACGGCGCTGACGCATAACCCTTCGCCGTGGCTGTCGGCGTTGCTGACTTGCACCTCTTAAAAAATGTAACTACACGTCGCAACGACGTGTAGTGCAAGCTCTGTGATTGGTCGGCTTGGTAGCGCTGACGAGTTTGGGTGGGACCGAGAGCCGCGTGAATGGTGCGAGCCTGATGGAGCGATTGTTTACAAGTGTGGAGTCCCGTGAAGGAGCTCCGGATGGAAAGTTTTGTTTTGTGTTTACCTCATAGTTAAAGTTGTTGCACGTCCGCCGGTTCCTGCCTCAAAATTAGCGAGTTTGAGCCACTTGTACATCCCGGAAGTGTTCAGGAAAAGCAAAAAAGCAGCAAAGAAACTCGACACAGAGGAACATTAACACGTCACTGCCAACTAGCGTTTCGGAAGTGTTAATGCAGACTGACAGAGACAGTGCAGAAGTATAAATGCACAGCTACGCGCGTTGCATGCGCTGTGGGTTACGCCGGTCACTTGATGCAGAATTATAAATCAGTCTTAAGTAGTAGAATTGGGCCAAAATGATTGTTCACCAAAAACATTTAGAGTCTACAGCTTTGAATATAGAAAAATCAAGTAAAACTTACCTCCAACTTCATTTTAATAACTAATAAAAATTATTTAGATATTTAAATTTATAGTTATACAATTTTATGAACCAAATTTAACACAATAAAATCACGGTGCCACTTACATTATTGATACTTTATACACATACTAACATTATTTAGAGATTTTTCAGACTTTTTCAGCATCAGGAATGGCAACTATATGTATTTTTATTTTACTATTATAGCAACTTACAATATAGCTCTTTCTATTTTTTTGAATACAGCTAGTATTTTAAAGAAATGTGCTCTTATTAATACTGCCTGTATTCATTTTACCTTCAAAAATGCGTATATTCTTATTTTACATCATAATATTTCATTATAATTATTATTATTGCATTTTTAAAAATAACTTTTGAACATTTGGTACATGTACTAGAAATGTACCTAGAAAATGAAAATAATGTTTAAAATCTTTTCTATAATCACAATCCAACAAAAAAAAAAAAAAAAAAAAAAGCATTGTATAGGCCTTTAAGCATTCACATTTACATTCACAATCACATTTAAATGAATAAAAAAAAAATTGTTTTACGTTTTAAAAGTTGATTGAATCTATATAAACCATGTATTTGAGTTTATTCAAAAAAAAAAAATTATTCATATACACTTACTTACTTCATAAGTAATACATATACACTTACTTTGACCTTCTGATAATTTTCTCATAATTTTCGTTATATCTTCATGAATAATGTAGACTAATAAAAATGGTTATTTAAGAAAACATTAAATAACATAAAGACACAGTTACGTAGAAAATGTAATGGAGAAAATGAATGTGTTAGTGCTTCTAGAATCCAACTGTAAAGTTCTATGGCATGACAAAAAATACCAATATTCAGATTTTGTGACTTTTTTTTTTAGAATGACAAGTTTAAAATGATAAGATCATGTAAAAAAAATGACATTTAATATATTTAATATAAACATGATTTATATTTTCAGGTGAAATGGTCCAAGTTCATTGAAGGTAACAGAGCACATTTGAACACAAAACAGCAGTGAAATGACTATAATAATCACTTTGAAGTTGTTTACAAAAAAAAAAAAGTCCATTTTGCTGATTAACTTAGGTCAGACGTACGGAGATTATGGAGATTTCCAGTTTTAATCCAATGATCCTTCATCCTGTTGTTTTTGGCTTTTGAATAATGATACAATTAGCTTAAGTACTAATACAGCTAATGTGCAAGGGCTATGTAAAACAATAGATAAAATCATTATAGGAAAAACAGAAAGCTGGTTTAATTCGGTTTCCTGTACATCACTGACCTTTTACCATAATGAATATTGAGTTCATTGCCGACAATCATGAGGACAGGTGCTAGATACAAAGCTTCAAGGAGTAAAGTCGAGAGCTCGGAACAGGAGTCCAATCACCACGACAGGTCATTTTAACAATTGCAAAACTATTTTCTGAGTTATCGACCGATTCCAAGAAGATCCCAAAACACCCTTCCTTTGAATTCTCCCTTGGTAATAGTGTGAGCCATGAGGAAACAATCTAGCATTACACACCATGACTCAGGTTTGCCAGAACTCCCGGGTGTGTTTATAACTTTTGCACGACTGCAATCGGAGCTTAATTCTTTATCCCAGTTTAAGAGCATTTTTCTTTCCTAAGCATGTTTCAAAGTCATTCTCTTTGAGGGTGAAAGATCAAAAACACTGCAGAAATCTCCTAATTATAATTGAATTTCTTTCCGAACGTACAGAAAAGCGGGTGTTTGACCGCAAACGGGGGATCCTGCTAAACTCATGTTCAGACCGCAGAGTTTACACAGACAGTGTAGCAAATAACATAATTGGCCCGGTTAAGACAAACAAAACAAAACACACATGAGCGTAGAGAAACTCCACGCCAGCTTTTCGAGGAAATTTGCTGGAGGTCTTTCGTTTGCGCGATTGGAGCAAACGAAACTGAGCCAAAGTCCTTGACTGTCCACAGTCCACAACCACAGCACTTAAGAAAAAGAATGAATGAGGCTCCTATTTGCTTGATCAACACATTGTTCCTTTCTCAAACTTAGTAAACAAATGACTAACAGTACGTCTGAGGGCTTTGGACATATTGGCGGAGTTTTAATATTGAGCTGATTATCACCAAAGCTGATTATAGCACTAATGTTTTTGAGGTTTGGGGTCATAATTCAAAGGTGGTGATTTTTAGAATGTGTGCTTTTGGATTTTGAATTCCACTTTGTCTGCAAACCATTGTTTATAAATAAGCTTATTGATGCCTGGTGTTTTTGATTTTATTAAGCTAAATAAATCTGCATGAGAAACCTAGAACAATGCTTACAAGAACTACAGGCAATTTCAAATGAACTTGCAAGATATTTATTTTTCTCAGTGATGCTCGTTTTCTCTGTTCATTCTCGTTTATTGAAATTTGCTTCAACTTAAATCAACAAATGATTATCATCCGTGCTGTGATTTTTCAAGCCCGCACGCTTATGGTGATTTGATGAAGCGGCGGTTTGAACTGATGCGGTTTCTGTCACAGCTGGGCAGGCATGCAGAGCTCATAAGCCTTTAGATGTAATCCCTGCACATGCATCTGATTCCTGTCAGCGAAACTCGCTGCTGACCCACTTGACAGTTCTGCATTACATTTTCCGTCAAAACATAAGCCCAGTCTGCAAGCCTCACTGTTATATAAGTATGTGCTCGTTTACAGATTTTGTAGTGTGAGAGAGACTGCTAATCCTGTTCTGTGAATCAGGATGAGAAGGGTGAATGCGAGTTCAACCCCAAACATGAAATATATATATATAATAGACTTATAAAGCACATTATGCTTGTACCTGCTTTGACCCCGTTTTACTTCAGAAGTGCCATGATTATTCATGGAATAGATTTAACGAGATGTTGCAAACAATCCTTGGTGATCCTTGATTTTGTTTTATATTGATCAGCGGTTGCTCTAACCAGGTCATTTGAGTATAGTGAACTCATTATCACGTTAAAACCACTAGTTTGAGAGACCAGTTGGTAACTTTTAGAGCAGGGATACCCAAACTTTTCCTCAGAAAGGGCCAAAACCCAAACTCTATTAAGGGCTGTGGGTTGAATATACCAAACCGTATTACATTAAATTTGCCATGGGTCATTTCCTCATTTTTTTCAAATTTTTAACATGTTTTAATCAACTTATCGTAAAAACATAAACAATCAAATTTATAACACAATGGAGATCAATGCTGAACACAATATTGAGCTGCTCCTGTCTTTACCTTGATTTGCTTGCCAATGTCTTGTACAGTACATTGTCCTCTATATGTCAAGTGGCAGAAATTACTTTTTAAAAGTCTGATTAATTAAAAACATTTAACTTTAATTGGCTTTTTTGTAGCTTCTCAAAGAAACAAAAAAAAAAAAAAAAAGCTTACGTTACATTCGAAATGACAATCTCTGTCAAAGGCATACATCCCAGTCAAGTCCTTAAAATTCTCCCTCTCTTTTCAAATGTAATGGGGGGCCAAACAAGAAGTTACAATAGGCCAACTTCAAGCATCTCTGTTTAAGAGGCAATGGGCAACCAGGTGAGACATAGGGTTAATATTTAGTGCATCGAAAATTAGTTGTTAAATGCTCCAAGCCCTGATTGTAATGTTTAATGTTCTTGTACAGCTCCCACTAGCTGAATGCAAATGTGGATCTATTTATCGTAGCAGAAGTAAAGCAAAATGTTGCTTAACAAATACTGTAATAATAATAATAATAATAATAATAATAATAATAATAATAACAATAGAGGGTGTCACGGTGGCTCAGTGGTTAACACTGTCGCCTCATAGCAGGAAGGTTGCTGGTTCAAGCTCAGGGTAGGTCAGTTGGCATTTCTGTGTGGAGTTTGCTTGTTCTCCCCATGTTTGCGTTGGTTTCTTCTGGGTGCTGCATTTTCCCCTACAGTCCAAAAACATGCGGTACAGGTGAATTGAATGAGCTAAATAGGCTGTAGTATGTGTGTGAATGCAAGAGTGCATTGGTGTTTCCCAGTAATGTGTTGCGGCTGGAAGGGCATCCACTGTGTAAAACATGTACTGGATAAGTTGGCGGTTCACTCTGTTATAGTGAGCCCAGAATAATAAAGGGACTAAGTTAAAAAAAAATGGATGAAGGAATGAATAAATAGTAATAATAGAATGATATAGAATAGAATAGAATAGAATAGAATAGAATAGAATAGAATAGAATAGAATAGAATAGAATAGAATAGAATAGAATATGGCAAGGAAGCACAAACACACACACAGAGAAACTTTAGACCAACACAAAAGTAAAAAATAATGCTAAGTTGCTTATTACACCAGGAAATTGGTCAGCTGTTTTCATTGTAAGCATTTCATTACATAAAAACCCTGTTTTGTGTTGACCCATGACAACTTACTGGAATAATAAGCTATGAGTTCATGCTCCTTTTGCACTACAACTGAGTATCTTGTTATGTTTTTTTTTTTTAATGCATATGACCCATCTAATGTATCCAGGTACGGTTTTGTTGCACATTTTCAATACCAAAGTAAGCAAGAAACATTTCTCTAAAAGTTGCTCCATGTATCATCACCTTGAGCTTTAGGACATGATGCGTTGACCTTCTGGTAGTAGCCAAGCAACCTTTTTCTTAGTGAGCCTGTGTGTTGTGCATTCAGAGATGCTCTTCTGCAGACCTGGGTTGAAACAAGTGGTCTTTCTATCAGGTTGAACCAGACTGGTCATTCGCCTCTGACCTCTGAGATAACAAAGTATTTTCTCCCAAGACATTGACGTTCTCTGGTTATTTTCTCTTTTTTCACAACATTCTGGGTAAACTCTAAAGTTTCTTGTAGTTCAGCAGATCAGCAGTTTCTAAAATGTTCAGACCAGCAACAATCATCTTCATTTTATTATTATTATTTTTTTTTAGGTATGCTATATTCTGCAATTTTGGTCCAATTTTGAGTCTGACTCATGCAACTCTTCTGTTAATCAGGACAAATTTCAGCTGAATATGGTTTATTGTTTCTTGTGCTGTATACGGGGGAACAGAAAGGCAATTGACTACTCCAGAACGGCAATCGGATGTTTTTTCTAACAATTTATGGTTGGCCCCAATGAGGGGATTGCACAGTTGAATAATAGCTTTGAACCGAATCTGATTGAGTTGAACTCATGATTGTACCCTCACTGACTGCACCCATGCAAAAACTGAAACACACAATGACATACACAATCACACACATTTCCAGGTTCAAAGGGGTGCAACAATAAAAAATATATCCCATAGTGCACAGAAACAAATAAAAGTGAGCAGATTATAATATTTTGTTCATATATTTGTTAGATTCAGATTATTTTTGAGTTTTGTCAAAAAAAAAAAAAGTAGTGTTTGTAATTTCTTTCTTTCCACCAAAGCTTCACACTCCTTCCCATTGCATCACAGCAAGAAGGTTGCTGGGGTTCGAGCCCCGGCTGAGCCAGTTTCTGTCACATTTTTGTAAGGAGTTTACATGTTCTCGCCATGTTCGCGTGGGTTTCCTCCGGGCGCTACAGTTTACCTCACAAGTCCAAAGAACTGTGGTACAGGTGAATTGGGTAGGCTAAAAATTGTCCATAGTGTATGTGTGTGAATGAGTGTGTGTGGATGTTTCCAAGTGATGGGTTGCAGCTTGAAGGGCATCCGCTGCGTAGAACATGTGCTGGATAAGTTGGCGGTTCATTCCGCTATGGCAACTCCAGATTAATAAAGGGACTAAGTCAAAAAGAAAATGAATGACCGAAGAGAATGTGATGTGTTGATTTCTCCACCATAATATGAGCAGTCAAGCTGTTATTTAACAATTGATAGTGTATGCATATAAATCATGGGCTTTGGCATTATGTTACATGTGATCTTCCTATACAGTGTGAGTTGCCGAAATCCTTGTGTAAATTGCACAGTGCAATTTGGTGCCATTCTGATGCTTGGTTTGAACTGTAGCAGATTGTCTTGACCATGTTGCTGTCATGCGATTAGCTGATTAGATTTTTGCATTATCGAGCAGTTAAACAGGTGTAACTAATTAAGTAACCACATGTGTAAAATGACAATAGTTACAAATACCTTTATGAATACTTGTGATTCAAAGTATATAACATAGGCTCATTCTGAAAACGTAGCCCTATATACATTTCTGGAGTTCACGAATAATGTAGCCAGAGCTGCGTATGGCTGTTCGTCTTTAATATTAATGCAACAGGGTGGTTTGGTGCCGTTCCTTTTCTCATTTACCAGCTGGCGCTTACCTCCATGTGGACAGCTTTTCCGCTGGTACCAGTTCGGCCAGATGTAGAGAGGAGTTGACCATGACAATGAAGTTCAAGTCTGGTGAAGAACGTTTCCAGTAAGCAGGTAAGACAAAAGCAAAAGCCAAAAAGCAAAATAAACAAGTAAATGACAAGGTGAAAATGTGGTAAATTTTGAAAACTTAGTAAAAAATCAGGCGAGGGTTTTTCTTTTTCTTAATTGTTTCTAAAACACTGTTGAGCTCTAAAAAAGCATATACATCGGCCACTGGTAGATTCGCGGAAACAAAAAACTGCAAAAAAAACGTAGCTCCTGGGACATATTTTGCTCTCTCCAGAAATGTATATATGGGTACATTATCAGAATGAGCCTGGGTTGAAAGCGTATGGTTGTTATAAAAGTAGGACACTAAATATATTTTTCAATGTTATAAACCAAATAATTAGACATTCTGAAATATTTTTGACATTAAATTACAACAATTTTATTTTAAGAGATAATGATAAATTCACTTCTAATAAGCAAAAACACATATTTAATGCAAAATAAATAAATAAATTAAAGCATCAGACATTTTTAGTGAATGTGTAATTAGACTGAACTGATCATTTGTGAGGCTGTCTGGTGCAAGAAATAAAATGATTGGGAATCCTCCACATTAAACTATCCTTACATTTACAGCACCGTGAGCCAAATAGCACACATTCTGAATGCACTCTATGAGACAGCTTAAACTTCTTATAAGTCCAAGAAATGCTGGTTGAAGTGCTGCGTTTAGAACGGGTCACCGTCTCCCCATTTACACTCGATGCAGAGGTAGTAATTGAATTTTTGGCTCCAATCCTGTTATACATTGTTGTGGATGAAGACTTCGCAAGCCAAGTTTGCATTCTAAGGCTCATTGTCTGTTGGCTTAATTCCTGCTTGTACACAGTGCACAGATGGGAGTAAATATTTGTGGGGAACATATGAATCAGATGAGGTAGTTTACAATTCCAAGCTACAACAATAACACAAACATACAATCCACCTTGACTCACTGAATGACTAAAATGGATGAGGACTTAGCCAGCTATAGTGCACCGCTGAGATCATTGCATGTGTGAGTTTTACTGCTGCCACCACGTAAAAGAGTCTTTTAATAGTTTATATAACATTTACAGCATTATGCTGGTATTCATTCAGGATGTTAAACTACTTGTTTTTTTTGTTTTTTTTAATTCTCACATTCCTGGGATTTTGTTTTATGCGGGGTCTGATAAACCGAGGTCTGTTTGCGAGAGTGTGTTGTGGTTTTGGCAGTCATAAAGTATGCAGCCACACCTTTAGTGAAGTAATGGTCAGGTTTAATATTACGTATCATTCATCTAATGCTAAATGAGCCTTATCTTGCAATTATAAACTCATTTGGAAGTTCTGTCTGGCACTGGTGTTATCAGATGAAATGTAATATAATTCATGCGGTTTGCAAACATTTTGTTTGCAGCATACTCTTCATATCAGCCGACAAGCTGTTGGACGTGAAGAGTTATGAGTTCAGCTTTGAGAATATGCTGTCGAATATGGAGCCAGATCAGTCTCAAAAATAATACCTTAACAAAATATAATTAATATACAATTCACATTTATAAAATTCAATTCTTAAACACACAAATCCAATTGCTATATTCAAAACACGATTCATAAATACACTAATTCAATTCATAAATTCAAAACACAATTGGGAAATACACAAATCCTTTTTTTATTTTAAAACACAATTTGTAAATACACAAATCCAATTGGTTAAATTGAGAAGACAATTCGTAGATTACATAATTTGTTAATAGGCAAATCCTATACATAAATTTGAAACACAATTAATTAATTCATTTTCTTTTCAACTTAGTCCCTTTGCTAATCTGGGTTCGCTACAGTAGAATGAACCGCCAACTTATCCAGTATATGTTTTACGCAGCGGTTGCCCTTTGAGCCGCAGCCCAACACTGGGAGGCTTCCATAAATTCATTGCATTCACACTCAATTTAATTCATCTATACTGCATGTCTTTGGACTATGGGGGTGATTGGAGCACTATGTAGCTAGATCATTCTCAAAAACTTTACATTTTACATAAATTTTGTAAATTACATTTACAAAATGAAATGCATAAACAATTAACATTTATAAACTTCAATTCGTAAATAAAAAAATCTCATTCGTAAGTTCAAAACAAAGTTTGTAAATACACAAATCATATTTGTAAATTTAAAACACAATTCCTGAATACACAAATTCAATTTGTAATTTGAAAAAACAATTCACAAATTCAAAACACAATTTGTAAAAGCGTAAATCCTATTTGTAAATTCAAAACAAAATTTGTAAATACACAAATCCAATTCTTAAATTGAAAAATCAAATAAATAACTATGCAAATCATATTTGTTAGTTCAAAACACAATTCACAAATATGCAAACCCTATTCATCAATTCAAAACACAATTCGTAAATAAGGAAATCCTATTTATCAATTCAAAACACAATTCGTAAATACGCAAATCCTATTCATAAATCAAAAACACAATTCATAAATATGCAAACCCTATTAATCGATTCAAAACACAATTCACAAATAATCAAAACCTATACATCAATTCAAAAAACAATACGTAAATACGCAAATCCTATTCATAAAAATAAAAAACACAATTCGTAAATATGCAAATCCTATTTATCAATTCAAAACACAATTCATAAATAAGCAAATCCTATTCATAAATTCAAAACACAATTCATAAATAAGAAAATCATTTTCATAAATCAAAACACAATTTGTGAATACGAAAGTCCGGATTTGTGCGTTCATGAATTGTGTTTTGATTTTTACTAATTGGATTTTGTAAATGGGAATTTTTCCATAGGTGAACTCTAGAGAATGTCATAAAGGGAAAGATATTCAAAGAAAAGAAACTTGTTTACGTGAGAAAAATCTTTTCCACTCAAAATGATCTGAAACAACAGTGATGATTTCAAATGCTCTGCTTAAAATTGACATGAAATTTCCCATATCGTGACATCGATACATATTGTATATCGTACATTCAATTGAAATGGTCCTGAAATAAAAAAAAGTAGGGTAATGCATGATTGGATCGTTGGAAGACGGCGACTGCAAACTAAATGAATAAAGATTGACGAATGAACGAATAAAGGGCAGAAATGAGACACAGCCTGATAGCCCCGCCCTAAAGACATTCCATGTGACCAGAAGTGAATGGGATGGAATGTTATGGTATTTGATTAAAGATTATGAAGTTAAATACATTTTTTTACAAAATAGTTACATATACAGTGTATACATATACAAGTAAGAAGAGCACATTTTGATTTCATGCAGACTTTAAGCAGGAAATAATTGATTTGCAGAATAAATGTAAAGCGGTGTCATAAAATAATTTTCCAAAAATGAATGATTATTCTGCTCTGGCAAGGATCTCCTGGCAACTTTTGCCAATATACATATTTATGTCCCTGTAAACATAAACTGCATAGCATATTATAGACTTTATGGCTCTGCATATTTTTGTAATGTCCTGTTGCCTGAAGTTCTTAGAGGACTTCATTTCCAAAAACAACAATCCATCGTACCACATGAATTAAACCGAGCTGAAAAGCATAATTGTGACACTTTGCTGGCTCGCTCCTGGAAAGTTAGAACGATGTGGAACTATAGAAGCAGACCTACAGCCTGAACACCCAAACATAAGCATAAGCCTGGGCTGTGAGTAAAGAAGATGAACCTGACGACCTGTCGCCAAGCTTTAGGTTGAAGATCAAGTCCCAGAACGAGTTGGTCATGAAAGTAGACTAGAGGGAGAGCAATATTCATCAATCCTGCTATTGTTACAGGACTATCCATCTGGGATTCGCTGATGTATAAGATCAACATATTTTCATAATTCCCCCATCCCCTGCTATCCTCCATGTTTTCTTCTGGACAAAGATCTAAGGTGAAAACGACTATATGCAGCCTCTCATGTAAACACTGTGTACAAAAGTAGAGATTGATATGTGTGTTTGAGATGCAAATGACCACTGGACAAAGGAATCCTTGTGTTGCTGACCTTAATTGGCTTGGATGAAGTTTCTGGGTCACTGGGATACGAGACGGTGCAGCCGTAGCTGCTTCGCCACATATCTGGAATCACGCTGAGGGTGATGACCTTCAGATTC